>NW_027415491.1:0-230231 GCF_964106895.1 Numenius arquata | reverse complement strand
GGTAGGTAATGACAGAACGAGAGGGAACGGCTTCAAGCTCCAACAGGGTAGGTTTAGACTGGACATTAGGAAAGAATGTTTCACAGAGGGAGTGGTCGGGCATTGGAACAGGCTACCCAGGGAGGTGGTCGAGTCACCATCCCTGGATGTGTTTAAGAACCGTTGAGATGTGGTGTTGGGGGATATGGTGTAGGGGAGAACTTTGTAGAGTAGGGTAGATGGTTGGACTCGATGATCCCAAGGGTCTCTTGCAACCTAGACGATTCTATGATTCTATGAAAAGCAGCCCCTTCCCCCGTTTCCCCTCCCGCCCTGGGGAGCTGGATCGGTGCAGCGGGACAGGAGGAAAAAAACGCAGCCCCGTTTTCCTGCAGGGACGCAAAGCTCCCCGATGTCTCTGTGGTGGATAAGGCGGCACCCCCGCCTGCCTTCCTGGACGCCGGCGGACTGGCTGCTGTCGCCCCCACGGCCCCCGGGGCCACGCGCAGAGCGCCGCGGCGTCCCTGGGGCTGGTTGCGGGGCGAACACCGGAGGTTTTTGGCGCCGAGGCGACGGCTGCGGCTGCCCGGACTGCGAGCGGGGACAGGGCAGAGAGCGGGAAGGCCTGCCCGCCGGTAAGTGGTCACGGTCCCTGGGTGGAGGGAAGCGGGCTGAGAGCGGTCACCGCTCATGGCCCCGGTGAGGTCTCAGAGGGGGACAAGGAAGGGGGCGTGGGCGCTGCCCGGTGCTTTCCGCCCGCTGCGGACCGGTCCGCAGCGATTTCTGGGCTGGCCGCCGTTTTCCCCCGGCCCCCTCCGGTTCCGGAGCGGCTCGGCCCGCCCATACCGCGCGCCCATTGGTCGCGGTGCCGTAAGCGGCGTCCGTCCTCTAGGAGCCCCCGTCCCATTGGTCGATCGCGCCGTCAATCTCCAGCGCCTCCCAGTCCGGCCAATCGGAGCGCGGCAGGCGATCCGACCAATCGGAGCGGGGCGGTCGCGTTGTGATTGGCTCGTCCTCCTGTCAATCCGCCCGGGGGGCGGTTGCCATGGTGAGGAAGCCCCGCCCGGTCGCGCATGCGCAGTAGTAAGGACGGCGCCGTCCTCACTACTGCGCATGCGCCACCGGGCGGGGCGTCCTCACCATGGCAACCGCCATTGACGTCCCACTCCGGCCAATCGGAGCGCGGCAGGCGATCCGACCAATCGGAGCGCGGCGGTCGCGTTGTGATTGGCTCGTCCTCCTGTCAATCCTCCCGGGGGCGGTTGCCATGGTGAGGAAGCCCCGCCTGGTCGCGCATGCGCAGTAGTAAGGGCGGCGCCGTGCTCGCTACTGCCGCCTTGTGGACAAAAATCGGTACTGCAGGTGGGGGGCGCGCATGCGCAGTGGAAAGAGTGGCGCCGCCCTCGCTGCTGCCGCCGCTTGTGGACAAAAAGCGGTACTGCAGGTACGGGGGTAGGGGGGTCCGGCCGCATGCGCAGTGGACGGGGCGGGGGGGCGCTGCGCTCGCCGCTGCCGCCCGTGCCAGCAGAAACCGGCGCTGCAGCTCGGCGGATGCGGGGGGGGAAGGCGGAGCCCTGGGAGGTTCCATTTTCCCCAAATTGGGGAAAATTATTCAATTTGGGGTTTTTTTCGGTGCTTTTCCGCAACGGAAAAGACTTCAGGGTTTTGTTAGGGTTTTTCTTGCCCTTCCCCGCCGCCGGGGACGGCGCCCATGCGGGGGCTGACGCTGCAGAACCGTAAATTGAACCCCCAAATTGAACCCCGAACATGAATAACATTTTCCCCAATTTGGGGAAAAGGGAACCTTCCCCGGTCCCGCCTCCCCCCGCTCCCCGAGCCGCACCGCCGGTTTCTGCTGGCACGGGCGGCAGCGGCGGCGAGCGCAGCGCCCCCCTTTCTACTGGGCATGCGCGTCCCCCCCCCCCCCCCCCCCCCGCCCTGTACCTGCGTACCTGCAGTACCGCTTTTTGTCCACGAGGGGGCAGTAGCGAGCACGGCGCCGCCCTCACTACTGCGCATGCGCCACCGGGCGGGGCGTCCTCACCATGGCAACCGCCATTGACGTCCCACTCCGGCCAATCGGAGCGCGGCAGGCGATCCGACCAATCGGAGCGCGGCGGTCGCGTTGTGATTGGCTCGTCCTTCTGTCAATCCGCCCGGGGGGCGGTTGCCATGGTGAGGAAGCCCCGCCCGGTCGCGCATGCGCAGTAGTAAGGACGCCGCCGCCCTCACTACTGCGCATGCGCCACCGGGCGGGGCGTCCTCACCATGGCAACCGCCCCCTGGCGGATTGACAGGAGGACGAGCCAATCACAGCGCGACCGCCGCGCTCCGATTGGTCGGATCGCCTGCCGCGCTCCGATTGGCCGGGGTGGGAGGCGCTGAAGATTGACGGCGCGACCGACCAATGGGACGGGCTCCCCGAGGACGGAAGCCGCTTCCGGCGCCGTGACCAATGGGCGCGCCGCATGGGCGGGCCGAGCCGCTCCGGAAGCGGAGGGGGCCGGGGGAAAATGGCGGCGCGCGCAGAAGCGGCTGCGGCGCGGCGCGGCGCGGACCGCACCGCACCGGACCGGCGCGGGCGGAAAGCACCGGGCAGCCGGACAGCGTCGCGGTGCCGCTGGACAGCGTCGCGGTGCCGCTGGACAGCGTCGCGAGGCAGCTGGACAGCGTCGAGGCCAGCGGGGGGGCGCGGGGAAGGCGGCCGGGGTCCCGAGGCGGCTCCGAGGGGAGACGGCGTTGCGGGGGGGCGGGCTGAGGCGTCTGGGGAGGTGCTCGCGGCTCCTGGGGCTGGCAAACGGGCTCGCGTGGCTGGTGTTGGGGCTTCAGCCGGAGAGGGAGTCGTGTGGCTTTGGGCTGAGGGGCGGGGGTGGAGTCCGGCGTTTTGGGGACTCGAGCAGAGGCTCAGCGGCTGGGTTTTGGGGCTCGGAAGGGGGCAGTAAGTGATGCGGTTTGGGGGCGGAGAGCAGAAGCCGTTTTGGCTGGTTCTGCAGGGGGGGTGGGCAGGAGGGCGTTGGGGGCTGCGGGGGAAAGCAGGGGCTGGGCGGGCTGCGGGGTGCTCAAACAGCAGGTGAGGTTTTCAAATCTGCAACTTGTAACTGTTGCAGCTTTGTTCTGGCTTCCTCCATTTTTGCAAAAGCTTCTGTTGCTAGACAGAGCATTCCTCTGTGTATCAGCTACTTGAGCTAGTTTATTTCAATGCGTCTGATCAGGTTTGTCTGTTCAGCAAAGTGGCATTTAAAGGTGACGTTTCACCGGATGCCAGCGGCTGTGCCTTATTTCCAGTATAAAGATGTATTCCCCAAATATCAGAGTGGGATATAACAACTGCAGCTGGTCAAAAGTAACACTGAAATGCAAAATTTAGAATTTCTTTTTTCCCATTGGCTCCTCCTCAGTATGAACACAAAGTTAATTTCTATTCTTAATTCCTATTTATGCTACATATATGAAGGATGAACGCGAGGAAAGGAGACCATAAAATACTGGCCTATTGCTATTTGTATGCTGTGCTTTGAACAGAAGAGACAAAACTGTCCTTTTTGTGAAATAATACTGGCTGTATCAGTGCCGTCCTCATGTTTTTATTCAAAAATGTGAGATTTGTTGCCCCGAATGGTGAGAGTAGTTTTTGTTAATGGAAGTCGCAAGAGGTTCTGCCACCTTAAAAACCATAGAATCGTAGAATGGTTAGAGTTGGAAGGGACCTTCAAGATCATCGTGTTGCAGCCCCCCTGCCTTGGGCAGGGACGCCTCCACTAGAGCGGGTTGCTCAAAGCCCCGTCCAGCCTGGCCTTAAACACTTCCAGGGATGGGGCATCCACAGCTTCCCCGGGCAACCTGTTCCAGTGCCTCACCACCCTCACGGTAAAGAATTTCCTCCTAACATCTAGTCTGAATCTCCCCTCTTCCGATTTAAAACCGTTACCCCTTGTCCTGTCGCTACCTTTCCCGACAGAGAGTCCCTCTCCGGCTCTCCCGTAGGCTCCCTTCAGATATTGGAAGGCTGCTCTGAGGTCTCCCCGGAGCCTTCTCTTCTCCAGGCTGAACAACCCCAGCTCTCTCAGTCTCTCTTCACAGGGGAGGTGCTCCGTCCCTCCGATGGTTTTCGTGGCCCTCCGCTGGGCCCCTTCCAACAGGTCCACGTCCTTCCCGTGTCGAGGACTCCAAAGCTGGACACCGTACGCCAGGTGGGGTCTCGCGCGCGCAGAGTAGAGGGGGGTAGAATCGCCTCCCGTGACCCGCTGGCCACGCTTCTCTTGATGCAGCCCAGGGTGGGGTTGGCTTTCTGGGCTGCCAGCGCGCGTTGCCGGCTCGTACTGACATGTAATAATGCTACTGACGTACCGTTAGCAGCCTCGTGTTAAAAGAAGCGAGAAGCTGTAATATCCTTAATTTAGACAGTTTTTACGTGAAATGGTGCATCCTCACTGTTTCGTCACTTTCAGGAGCGAGCAATTGACCGAGAGCAGGAGAGAGACCTTTTCCAGCAAGAGATAGGGAAGCCGGAACAACAGCTTAAGGTTCCACAAAGGATTCGGCCTGTCAGCGAGCATCAAACCGGAGAGGTAACGCGCGCTATTGCTTGTACTCAAGGGATCTAAATGGTACGCTGACAGCCGTTCGGATACCCTAGGGAAGCTGTTTTATGGTGTCCCTAACCTGCATCCGTTCGCAAGGCAGGAAAGGAAATCCCCCGAGATGCAAGGCTACGGTGTCGGGGGAACGTGGGGAAAGTGTGTTCTGGGTGTTTTTTGAGTCGGTCGGTTGGATGTTTTTAGTAGCAGACACACAGAAGCCTCGTAACTTTCAAAAAGACTCCCTCGCGTAACTTAATTTAGAAAATGGGGTTTTCAAAAGCCCGTGGAAACATTCAGGACTCCTGTAGCGATTCCCCCTGCTCTTGCGTCCTTTTGTGACATCCTGTTGGTAGCACGGGTACGGGCACCGCAGGAACGCGGTGACCAAGGGGTCACAGCCGAGACGTAGCGGCGCTCTCTGCGTGCGCCTCCCCGGGAGACGTCTGTCTCCCCTGAAACAATCTGGTGACCGCAGAAGGGCAGCTCGAGGAAGTCACAGCAACCTCTTAGGCCCAGCAAAAGCCAGAAAAGCGACAGCGGTGCAAACGCTGTGTGTTGTGAAGCTTTTTGCCTGTCTTGTTTGGTGACCTTTGGGTCAATTGAACTGCATTTTATTTTTTGGTGGGTTTTCTCCTGTCTTGCTTTTAGAGCAAGGCTGATATTTTTGCGTGATTCTCTCGCCCGATTTTCAGTCTTCAGCTTCTTCTCAGGTGGCACTGCGATTTTCAAAGAAAAGCTCTTCCTTTCGGTTCAGTTCAGTTGCTGTCGTTCGGTTCTTAAATGGTAGCAACGTTTAGTATTCTATATTAGATAGTTTATGACCACAGACAGTAATGGGACATACATGGATAGACGTGAAATGTAAGTTGTCAAAATATTTATTGCCTTACAATTCTCGGAGGTAGGGGTGTGTTTCCTGGGGTTTCAAAATCTATTTCACTAAAAAGGTTTGTAACAAATCCTGCAAAGTGTTCAGCCCGTACCGGGCGACCTGGCTGTCGTCAGCCTCTGCGTACAAGGAGTGGTGGGCCATTAGCCGAATGTGTGTTAACCGACACGCGTGGAGCAATTCCGCATCCGTCTGCTTCTGTGGCAAAGCGGGTGCCCGCTCCTGTCCTACGGACACGTTCCACAGAGGGGGGAGGCACAATTAGTTTTCCTGAATCCGGGATGTTCGTTTTGAGTTCGTTTTGTGATGCGTCTCCTCATAATTTGAGGCATGGGTAGCGTGTGAATTCCTAGTTAAAATTCTCACAGTTAAAAAGGCAAAACTTCTCCCGAGAAAAAAAATTTCAAATTTGATTGCATAATGAAACGAGGCCTGTTTTTCTGCACAGAAACGATTTGTGGGAATCGTCCTGAATTACAAGCGTGTATACCCAGATGTGTACACTCCAAGTTGGCAGATAGGCTGCAGCAGCAATGTAAAGCATGCTTTAAGGTGAAAGATGGCTGTAACTGTGATGAAAACTTTAAGGTTCGTACTAGATGCTTTTAAAGTAGGATTTTTCACAGGCAGGCGCAGCGGCAATTTTAGAGCCGAGTGGTGCCGAATATTACCCATTTACAGACAGAATTCTCGGTACTGTCTTAGATTTACATCGAATTTCTATCAAATGAGCCACCTAGCCTTCCTATATAGTATATTTTGGTGCCCCGATATTACTTGGCGTATTTCATAAGTATACCTTTTATGGCCGTTTCTCGTGCTTTTCTGAGAGAGCTGCTTTACTTTTTCATAGTTGCACGGTTTTTGAATGCCTCTTCTGCCTTTCAGATCTTCTCTTTCTCCTACGCCTTAAATACTCGTACAAGAACAGGCAGAAAATGTTATGTGCAGCTGTAACGTGCTTTGGGGTTTTTTTTTGGTAGGATGAAATGGAAATACTGGGACTGGCGATCCAGAAGTCTGAAGAAGCCACCGTAAAGGACCGTCCCAGTGACTACCGTCGAGTTAGGATTATTAAAAGCACCAAAGCGACACGCTCGTAGAGATGGGGACTACCTCTGGACACGTGTTAATCCCGGTCAGGTGTCCTCGGGATACAGATGGTCTGCGCTTCCTGCTCTGACAAGACAGAAGCGATGAGCTTCAGGATGAGCTCCTGAAGACAAGAAAGAGGCCAGGTGCCGGGGTTCTTGTCTCTTTGTTTGTTTGTTTGTTTGTTTGTTTGTTTTGGGCGGGGGGTGGCGGGCGGGCGGGCGGGCGTGTGGCTTCCAAAACAGGGTGCGCGGTTGACTGCAGGTGGCAGCCTGCAGAGCTCTTTTGCTGCCTGACCTCGCCTTTTCTTTGTCACTCCTCTTTCATGGCATCTGCGCTGAAAGCCGGGGCGGTCAACGAAGAGACGTGGACAAAACGGGACGAACCGGCGCTGCTTCTGCCTGTTTTCCAGGCTTTGCCACGAACCAAGGAGCATCATCAGCCTCGTCACTGGTGGCGGCGAGTCCTGAGGTGGCTTAGGTGAGTCGAGCCTTCCAGGAACGTCCGTTGTCCGTAGCCTACGGCGTGTCATTTGGACGTCAGTCGGAAGGAGGTTTCCCTTTCTGAAAGGGCACCGGTTTCTCGTGCCAAGCGGTTGCCTCTCCTGAAGTTCCCACGAGAGGGGATCCTCGGAGACGATGCGCTGGGCAGCAGAAGTCATCAGCGAGGAGACGTCGCGCGCTCTATTAAATAGGGACAAAAAGAAAGACGATGTCCTTCCAAAGGCCCGAGCGCGGCACCTCTTCCGACGGCCGATGGCATGGCCGGCCTTTGGGCTCTGGGTCCCCCGTAACAGCGGGGACACGGCCAAACCCTGTTCCTCTGCGTGTTCGGCACAGCCAAAAGCCTTGGCCGGTCCGCCGGTCGTTTTCGGTAGCCTGGTGGATCGCGGCACCGGGGATTGGATTTCCCCCCGCCAAAAGTACAGCCGTTTGGGGAATCTCTTACCTTCCTGGTTTTTTCTATCGTAAAGGAGACTTTAAAAAAAGGGTTAAAGTCGTATAACGTGCAAACTGACTTGCAGGCTTTAAACGGCAACCGTCCACCGGCTGTAGCCTACAGCGTCTTAGGCGTCCCTAAGCGGCGAGGTATTTGTTCCAAATCTTTGAAAAGAGAGGCGACTGAAGGTAACGGGTTGGGTGTTTGGTTGGGTTTTTTTTCTAGTTTTTTTGTTTTTTGTTTTTCCCCCCCCTTTTCTTTAGGCGGAGCGCTCTGAAGAACCTGATTTCTGCCTGGCTTTCAGCGGCGCGTTTCCCCGGCAGTGCGGTAGCATCTCTCTCGGGCAGTGCCGCCGGCCAGATGTCCCTCCTCCTTGGGTAGGAGAGAAAGCAGCCCCCGGTCAAATGACAACTGCGCGTTCTGGAGACGGAGAGCGCAACGGTGGGGGTTCGGAGCTGTGCCAGTTGAATTCGCGCCGAAGAAAAAGTCCGAGGCTTTTCTAGCGTGAGTATTTTTCTTGGCCGTATCTAAACGCGCGCAGAGCTTTCCAGCGGCAGGGAAAGGGAAGGGAGGAGGCGCTTCCCCCCAGCGGGCGGAGGGTTTGTTCCGCTGTTAGGCTGAGAAGGTGTTGCAAGTGGCACGGGTCAGTCTGAATAGGGACCTGAAGCGTCGGGATGGCTCCGGCTTTGGCAGGCCGTGCCGTCTTTGGAGCGGAGCTGTTTCCCCGCAATCCTCCTGTAGCTCAGCTCCTGTCCTGTCCCTCGGCCGGAGGGAATTCCTCTACTCTCTTCGGTGCTCTTTCGTTTGATGATGCTGATCTCCGGTTGGGGTTTGCTGTTTGTTTTGCAGGTGCCTCGTTGTCCGCGTCTCGTGCTGCTCGACAGATGCCCCGGCCCGGGTTTGCAGCCGGTGGTGGAGCCGCCTGAGGGGAAGGGGCCAGCCCTGGGTCTGGTCGTTCGGTGCATTTTTTGGGGCGAATTAAAAAAACCGGTGTGTGTGTGTGGGGGGGTGGTGGTGTGATGATGTCATTTGGGGCAGCCGGATGTCAGCGGGGGAGCGACGGTGCGGCGGAGGAGCAGGTGAGTGGGGGTTAAGTGGGGTTCCCCCCACAAGAGGGTGGGTCACGGCCCCCAAACGCCTGAAAACTTGGTGCGGGGCAGGTGGTTGGGGTTTTGGGCGGTGGTGTTTAAAAAATGTTAAAAGCTGTATATGCGGGGGTGAGGCATTGGAGTAGAGAACAATCTCTCATTTTTCTGTGTGTTGAAAACTAATATTCCCTTACGTATATAAAAGGAGTTCCAAATACCAACCCGTATCTCTAAGGATTCTGTATTATTTAATGGGAGTTTAGACGACGGAAAGATTTTTTAAAAGATTTATTTATAAAGAGAGATTGAAGCGTCAAAGCGGATGTCTGGACAGGTCGCTAGTCCAATTGGATGTTGTCTATCGTGCGTGTTAATCTGTAAGTCTAAACAGATGTGACTCTTAGCAGACGTTCTGTCGAAGTGTATCAAGAGCATCCGTTTTCCCTAAGTCTTACCCACGGGTCGGTCAGTGCGGAGGCGTAAACGCCTGTGCTGTAGATGGTTCCAGACTGCAAAGAGAGCCTATCGCTAGAAGGGATTTCCAAACTGGCCCTCCCCTCTGCTCTCTCTTGCCGGCGTCCAAGCGCTTTCAAAAGCGCTTTAAGCAGGAGTGTTGATTCCCAGGAGGATAGGGAAGCTCTACAGAGAGACTTAGGTAGATTGGATCGTTGGGCCAACATCAGTGGTATGAGTTTCAACAAGGGCGAGCGCCAGGTTCTGCGCGTGGGCCACAATAACCCCGAGCAGCGCTACAGGCTTGGGGAAACGTGGCTGGAAAACCACCTGGAAGAAAGAGACCTGGGGGTTCTAATGGACAAGCGGCTGAACGTGAGCCGGCAGTGTGCCCAGGTGGCCACGAAAGCCAACGGCATCCTGGCTTGTATTAGAAACAGCGTGAGCAGCAGAAGTAGGGAGGCGATTGTGCCCCTGTACTCGGCACTGGTGAGGCCGCACCTGGAGTATTGCGTCCGGTTTTGGGCACCTCAATCCAAGAGAGATGTCGAGGTGCTGGAGCGAGTGCAGAGGAGGGCAACGAAGCTGGTGAAGGGCCTGGAAAACAAATCCTATGAAGAGCGGTTGAAGGAGCTGGGACTGTTTAGTATGAGGAAGAGGGGGCTGAGGGGAGACCTCGTCACTCTCTAAACCTACTTGAAAGGACACTGTAGAGAGGTCGGTGCTGGTCTCCTGGCACGGGTAGGTAATGACAGAACGAGAGGGAACGGCTTCAAGCTCCAACAGGGTAGGTTTAGACTGGACATTAGGAAAGAATGTTTCACAGAGGGAGTGGTCGGGCATTGGAACAGGCTACCCAGGGAGGTGGTCGAGTCACCATCCCTGGATGTGTTTAAGAACCGTTGAGATGTGGTGTTGGGGGATATGGTGTAGGGGAGAACTTTGTAGAGTAGGGTAGATGGTTGGACTCGATGATCCCAAGGGTCTCTTGCAACCTAGACGATTCTATGATTCTATGAAAAGCAGCCCCTTCCCCCGTTTCCCCTCCCGCCCTGGGGAGCTGGATCGGTGCAGCGGGACAGGAGGAAAAAAACGCAGCCCCGTTTTCCTGCAGGGACGCAAAGCTCCCCGATGTCTCTGTGGTGGATAAGGCGGCACCCCCGCCTGCCTTCCTGGACGCCGGCGGACTGGCTGCTGTCGCCCCCACGGCCCCCGGGGCCACGCGCAGAGCGCCGCGGCGTCCCTGGGGCTGGTTGCGGGGCGAACACCGGAGGTTTTTGGCGCCGAGGCGACGGCTGCGGCTGCCCGGACTGCGAGCGGGGACAGGGCAGAGAGCGGGAAGGCCTGCCCGCCGGTAAGTGGTCACGGTCCCTGGGTGGAGGGAAGCGGGCTGAGAGCGGTCACCGCTCATGGCCCCGGTGAGGTCTCAGAGGGGGACAAGGAAGGGGGCGTGGGCGCTGCCCGGTGCTTTCCGCCCGCTGCGGACCGGTCCGCAGCGATTTCTGGGCTGGCCGCCGTTTTCCCCCGGCCCCCTCCGGTTCCGGAGCGGCTCGGCCCGCCCATACCGCGCGCCCATTGGTCGCGGTGCCGTAAGCGGCGTCCGTCCTCTAGGAGCCCCCGTCCCATTGGTCGATCGCGCCGTCAATCTCCAGCGCCTCCCAGTCCGGCCAATCGGAGCGCGGCAGGCGATCCGACCAATCGGAGCGGGGCGGTCGCGTTGTGATTGGCTCGTCCTCCTGTCAATCCGCCCGGGGGGCGGTTGCCATGGTGAGGAAGCCCCGCCCGGTCGCGCATGCGCAGTAGTAAGGACGGCGCCGTCCTCACTACTGCGCATGCGCCACCGGGCGGGGCGTCCTCACCATGGCAACCGCCATTGACGTCCCACTCCGGCCAATCGGAGCGCGGCAGGCGATCCGACCAATCGGAGCGCGGCGGTCGCGTTGTGATTGGCTCGTCCTCCTGTCAATCCTCCCGGGGGCGGTTGCCATGGTGAGGAAGCCCCGCCTGGTCGCGCATGCGCAGTAGTAAGGGCGGCGCCGTGCTCGCTACTGCCGCCTTGTGGACAAAAATCGGTACTGCAGGTGGGGGGCGCGCATGCGCAGTGGAAAGAGTGGCGCCGCCCTCGCTGCTGCCGCCGCTTGTGGACAAAAAGCGGTACTGCAGGTACGGGGGTAGGGGGGTCCGGCCGCATGCGCAGTGGACGGGGCGGGGGGGCGCTGCGCTCGCCGCTGCCGCCCGTGCCAGCAGAAACCGGCGCTGCAGCTCGGCGGATGCGGGGGGGGAAGGCGGAGCCCTGGGAGGTTCCATTTTCCCCAAATTGGGGAAAATTATTCAATTTGGGGTTTTTTTCGGTGCTTTTCCGCAACGGAAAAGACTTCAGGGTTTTGTTAGGGTTTTTCTTGCCCTTCCCCGCCGCCGGGGACGGCGCCCATGCGGGGGCTGACGCTGCAGAACCGTAAATTGAACCCCCAAATTGAACCCCGAACATGAATAACATTTTCCCCAATTTGGGGAAAAGGGAACCTTCCCCGGTCCCGCCTCCCCCCGCTCCCCGAGCCGCACCGCCGGTTTCTGCTGGCACGGGCGGCAGCGGCGGCGAGCGCAGCGCCCCCCTTTCTACTGGGCATGCGCGTCCCCCCCCCCCCCCCCCGCCCTGTACCTGCGTACCTGCAGTACCGCTTTTTGTCCACGAGGGGGCAGTAGCGAGCACGGCGCCGCCCTCACTACTGCGCATGCGCCACCGGGCGGGGCGTCCTCACCATGGCAACCGCCATTGACGTCCCACTCCGGCCAATCGGAGCGCGGCAGGCGATCCGACCAATCGGAGCGCGGCGGTCGCGTTGTGATTGGCTCGTCCTTCTGTCAATCCGCCCGGGGGGCGGTTGCCATGGTGAGGAAGCCCCGCCCGGTCGCGCATGCGCAGTAGTAAGGACGGCGCCGCCCTCACTACTGCGCATGCGCCACCGGGCGGGGCGTCCTCACCATGGCAACCGCCCCCTGGCGGATTGACAGGAGGACGAGCCAATCACAGCGCGACCGCCGCGCTCCGATTGGTCGGATCGCCTGCCGCGCTCCGATTGGCCGGGGTGGGAGGCGCTGAAGATTGACGGCGCGACCGACCAATGGGACGGGCTCCCCGAGGACGGAAGCCGCTTCCGGCGCCGTGACCAATGGGCGCGCCGCATGGGCGGGCCGAGCCGCTCCGGAAGCGGAGGGGGCCGGGGGAAAATGGCGGCGCGCGCAGAAGCGGCTGCGGCGCGGCGCGGCGCGGACCGCACCGCACCGGACCGGCGCGGGCGGAAAGCACCGGGCAGCCGGACAGCGTCGCGGTGCCGCTGGACAGCGTCGCGGTGCCGCTGGACAGCGTCGCGGTGCCGCTGGACAGCGTCGCGAGGCAGCTGGACAGCGTCGAGGCCAGCGGGGGGGCGCGGGGAAGGCGGCCGGGGTCCCGAGGCGGCTCCGAGGGGAGACGGCGTTGCGGGGGGGCGGGCTGAGGCGTCTGGGGAGGTGCTCGCGGCTCCTGGGGCTGGCAAACGGGCTCGCGTGGCTGGTGTTGGGGCTTCAGCCGGAGAGGGAGTCGTGTAGCTTTGGGCTGAGGGGCGGGGGTGGAGTCCGGCGTTTTGGGGACTCGAGCAGAGGCTCAGCGGCTGGGTTTTGGGGCTCGGAAGGGGGCAGTAAGTGATGCGGTTTGGGGGCGGAGAGCAGAAGCCGTTTTGGCTGGTTCTGCAGGGGGGGTGGGCAGGAGGGCGTTGGGGGCTGCGGGGGAAAGCAGGGGCTGGGCGGGCTGCGGGGTGCTCAAACAGCAGGTGAGGTTTTCAAATCTGCAACTTGTAACTGTTGCAGCTTTGTTCTGGCTTCCTCCATTTTTGCAAAAGCTTCTGTTGCTAGACAGAGCATTCCTCTGTGTATCAGCTACTTGAGCTAGTTTATTTCAATGCGTCTGATCAGGTTTGTCTGTTCAGCAAAGTGGCATTTAAAGGTGACGTTTCACCGGATGCCAGCGGCTGTGCCTTATTTCCAGTATAAAGATGTATTCCCCAAATATCAGAGTGGGATATAACAACTGCAGCTGGTCAAAAGTAACACTGAAATGCAAAATTTAGAATTTCTTTTTTCCCATTGGCTCCTCCTCAGTATGAACACAAAGTTAATTTCTATTCTTAATTCCTATTTATGCTACATATATGAAGGATGAACGCGAGGAAAGGAGACCATAAAATACTGGCCTATTGCTATTTGTATGCTGTGCTTTGAACAGAAGAGACAAAACTGTCCTTTTTGTGAAATAATACTGGCTGTATCAGTGCCGTCCTCGTGTTTTTATTCAAAAATGTGAGATTTGTTGCCCCGAATGGTGAGAGTAGTTTTTGTTAATGGAAGTCGCAAGAGGTTCTGCCACCTTAAAAACCATAGAATCGTAGAATGGTTAGAGTTGGAAGGGACCTTCAAGATCATCGTGTTGCAGCCCCCCTGCCTTGGGCAGGGACGCCTCCACTAGAGCGGGTTGCTCAAAGCCCCGTCCAGCCTGGCCTTAAACACTTCCAGGGATGGGGCATCCACAGCTTCCCCGGGCAACCTGTTCCAGTGCCTCACCACCCTCACGGTAAAGAATTTCCTCCTAACATCTAGTCTGAATCTCCCCTCTTCCGATTTAAAACCGTTACCCCTTGTCCTGTCGCTACCTTTCCCGACAGAGAGTCCCTCTCCGGCTCTCCCGTAGGCTCCCTTCAGATATTGGAAGGCTGCTCTGAGGTCTCCCCGGAGCCTTCTCTTCTCCAGGCTGAACAACCCCAGCTCTCTCAGTCTCTCTTCACAGGGGAGGTGCTCCGTCCCTCCGATGGTTTTCGTGGCCCTCCGCTGGGCCCCTTCCAACAGGTCCACGTCCTTCCCGTGTCGAGGACTCCAAAGCTGGACACCGTACGCCAGGTGGGGTCTCGCGCGCGCAGAGTAGAGGGGGGTAGAATCGCCTCCCGTGACCCGCTGGCCACGCTTCTCTTGATGCAGCCCAGGGTGGGGTTGGCTTTCTGGGCTGCCAGCGCGCGTTGCCGGCTCGTACTGACATGTAATAATGCTACTGACGTACCGTTAGCAGCCTCGTGTTAAAAGAAGCGAGAAGCTGTAATATCCTTAATTTAGACAGTTTTTACGTGAAATGGTGCATCCTCACTGTTTCGTCACTTTCAGGAGCGAGCAATTGACCGAGAGCAGGAGAGAGACCTTTTCCAGCAAGAGATAGGGAAGCCGGAACAACAGCTTAAGGTTCCACAAAGGATTCGGCCTGTCAGCGAGCATCAAACCGGAGAGGTAACGCGCGCTATTGCTTGTACTCAAGGGATCTAAATGGTACGCTGACAGCCG
The DNA here is from genome assembly GCF_964106895.1 of Numenius arquata. Lineage (NCBI taxonomy): Eukaryota > Metazoa > Chordata > Aves > Charadriiformes > Scolopacidae > Numenius > Numenius arquata. The sequence continues at coordinate 215,853 of NW_027415491.1, read as the reverse complement.
TTCGGATACCCTAGGGAAGCTGTTTTATGGTGTCCCTAACCTGCATCCGTTCGCAAGGCAGGAAAGGAAATCCCCCGAGATGCAAGGCTACGGTGTCGGGGGAACGTGGGGAAAGTGTGTTCTGGGTGTTTTTTGAGTCGGTCGGTTGGATGTTTTTAGTAGCAGACACACAGAAGCCTCGTAACTTTCAAAAAGACTCCCTCGCGTAACTTAATTTAGAAAATGGGGTTTTCAAAAGCCCGTGGAAACATTCAGGACTCCTGTAGCGATTCCCCCTGCTCTTGCGTCCTTTTGTGACATCCTGTTGGTAGCACGGGTACGGGCACCGCAGGAACGCGGTGACCAAGGGGTCACAGCCGAGACGTAGCGGCGCTCTCTGCGTGCGCCTCCCCGGGAGACGTCTGTCTCCCCTGAAACAATCTGGTGACCGCAGAAGGGCAGCTCGAGGAAGTCACAGCAACCTCTTAGGCCCAGCAAAAGCCAGAAAAGCGACAGCGGTGCAAACGCTGTGTGTTGTGAAGCTTTTTGCCTGTCTTGTTTGGTGACCTTTGGGTCAATTGAACTGCATTTTATTTTTTGGTGGGTTTTCTCCTGTCTTGCTTTTAGAGCAAGGCTGATATTTTTGCGTGATTCTCTCGCCCGATTTTCAGTCTTCAGCTTCTTCTCAGGTGGCACTGCGATTTTCAAAGAAAAGCTCTTCCTTTCGGTTCAGTTCAGTTGCTGTCGTTCGGTTCTTAAATGGTAGCAACGTTTAGTATTCTATATTAGATAGTTTATGACCACAGACAGTAATGGGACATACATGGATAGACGTGAAATGTAAGTTGTCAAAATATTTATTGCCTTACAATTCTCGGAGGTAGGGGTGTGTTTCCTGGGGTTTCAAAATCTATTTCACTAAAAAGGTTTGTAACAAATCCTGCAAAGTGTTCAGCCCGTACCGGGCGACCTGGCTGTCGTCAGCCTCTGCGTACAAGGAGTGGTGGGCCATTAGCCGAATGTGTGTTAACCGACACGCGTGGAGCAATTCCGCATCCGTCTGCTTCTGTGGCAAAGCGGGTGCCCGCTCCTGTCCTACGGACACGTTCCACAGAGGGGGGAGGCACAATTAGTTTTCCTGAATCCGGGATGTTCGTTTTGAGTTCGTTTTGTGATGCGTCTCCTCATAATTTGAGGCATGGGTAGCGTGTGAATTCCTAGTTAAAATTCTCACAGTTAAAAAGGCAAAACTTCTCCCGAGAAAAAAAATTTCAAATTTGATTGCATAATGAAACGAGGCCTGTTTTTCTGCACAGAAACGATTTGTGGGAATCGTCCTGAATTACAAGCGTGTATACCCAGATGTGTACACTCCAAGTTGGCAGATAGGCTGCAGCAGCAATGTAAAGCATGCTTTAAGGTGAAAGATGGCTGTAACTGTGATGAAAACTTTAAGGTTCGTACTAGATGCTTTTAAAGTAGGATTTTTCACAGGCAGGCGCAGCGGCAATTTTAGAGCCGAGTGGTGCCGAATATTACCCATTTACAGACAGAATTCTCGGTACTGTCTTAGATTTACATCGAATTTCTATCAAATGAGCCACCTAGCCTTCCTATATAGTATATTTTGGTGCCCCGATATTACTTGGCGTATTTCATAAGTATACCTTTTATGGCCGTTTCTCGTGCTTTTCTGAGAGAGCTGCTTTACTTTTTCATAGTTGCACGGTTTTTGAATGCCTCTTCTGCCTTTCAGATCTTCTCTTTCTCCTACGCCTTAAATACTCGTACAAGAACAGGCAGAAAATGTTATGTGCAGCTGTAACGTGCTTTGGGGTTTTTTTTTGGTAGGATGAAATGGAAATACTGGGACTGGCGATCCAGAAGTCTGAAGAAGCCACCGTAAAGGACCGTCCCAGTGACTACCGTCGAGTTAGGATTATTAAAAGCACCAAAGCGACACGCTCGTAGAGATGGGGACTACCTCTGGACACGTGTTAATCCCGGTCAGGTGTCCTCGGGATACAGATGGTCTGCGCTTCCTGCTCTGACAAGACAGAAGCGATGAGCTTCAGGATGAGCTCCTGAAGACAAGAAAGAGGCCAGGTGCCGGGGTTCTTGTCTCTTTGTTTGTTTGTTTGTTTGTTTGTTTGTTTTGGGCGGGGGGTGGCGGGCGGGCGGGCGGGCGTGTGGCTTCCAAAACAGGGTGCGCGGTTGACTGCAGGTGGCAGCCTGCAGAGCTCTTTTGCTGCCTGACCTCGCCTTTTCTTTGTCACTCCTCTTTCATGGCATCTGCGCTGAAAGCCGGGGCGGTCAACGAAGAGACGTGGACAAAACGGGACGAACCGGCGCTGCTTCTGCCTGTTTTCCAGGCTTTGCCACGAACCAAGGAGCATCATCAGCCTCGTCACTGGTGGCGGCGAGTCCTGAGGTGGCTTAGGTGAGTCGAGCCTTCCAGGAACGTCCGTTGTCCGTAGCCTACGGCGTGTCATTTGGACGTCAGTCGGAAGGAGGTTTCCCTTTCTGAAAGGGCACCGGTTTCTCGTGCCAAGCGGTTGCCTCTCCTGAAGTTCCCACGAGAGGGGATCCTCGGAGACGATGCGCTGGGCAGCAGAAGTCATCAGCGAGGAGACGTCGCGCGCTCTATTAAATAGGGACAAAAAGAAAGACGATGTCCTTCCAAAGGCCCGAGCGCGGCACCTCTTCCGACGGCCGATGGCATGGCCGGCCTTTGGGCTCTGGGTCCCCCGTAACAGCGGGGACACGGCCAAACCCTGTTCCTCTGCGTGTTCGGCACAGCCAAAAGCCTTGGCCGGTCCGCCGGTCGTTTTCGGTAGCCTGGTGGATCGCGGCACCGGGGATTGGATTTCCCCCCGCCAAAAGTACAGCCGTTTGGGGAATCTCTTACCTTCCTGGTTTTTTCTATCGTAAAGGAGACTTTAAAAAAAGGGTTAAAGTCGTATAACGTGCAAACTGACTTGCAGGCTTTAAACGGCAACCGTCCACCGGCTGTAGCCTACAGCGTCTTAGGCGTCCCTAAGCGGCGAGGTATTTGTTCCAAATCTTTGAAAAGAGAGGCGACTGAAGGTAACGGGTTGGGTGTTTGGTTGGGTTTTTTTTCTAGTTTTTTTGTTTTTTGTTTTTCCCCCCCCTTTTCTTTAGGCGGAGCGCTCTGAAGAACCTGATTTCTGCCTGGCTTTCAGCGGCGCGTTTCCCCGGCAGTGCGGTAGCATCTCTCTCGGGCAGTGCCGCCGGCCAGATGTCCCTCCTCCTTGGGTAGGAGAGAAAGCAGCCCCCGGTCAAATGACAACTGCGCGTTCTGGAGACGGAGAGCGCAACGGTGGGGGTTCGGAGCTGTGCCAGTTGAATTCGCGCCGAAGAAAAAGTCCGAGGCTTTTCTAGCGTGAGTATTTTTCTTGGCCGTATCTAAACGCGCGCAGAGCTTTCCAGCGGCAGGGAAAGGGAAGGGAGGAGGCGCTTCCCCCCAGCGGGCGGAGGGTTTGTTCCGCTGTTAGGCTGAGAAGGTGTTGCAAGTGGCACGGGTCAGTCTGAATAGGGACCTGAAGCGTCGGGATGGCTCCGGCTTTGGCAGGCCGTGCCGTCTTTGGAGCGGAGCTGTTTCCCCGCAATCCTCCTGTAGCTCAGCTCCTGTCCTGTCCCTCGGCCGGAGGGAATTCCTCTACTCTCTTCGGTGCTCTTTCGTTTGATGATGCTGATCTCCGGTTGGGGTTTGCTGTTTGTTTTGCAGGTGCCTCGTTGTCCGCGTCTCGTGCTGCTCGACAGATGCCCCGGCCCGGGTTTGCAGCCGGTGGTGGAGCCGCCTGAGGGGAAGGGGCCAGCCCTGGGTCTGGTCGTTCGGTGCATTTTTTGGGGCGAATTAAAAAAACCGGTGTGTGTGTGTGGGGGGGTGGTGGTGTGATGATGTCATTTGGGGCAGCCGGATGTCAGCGGGGGAGCGACGGTGCGGCGGAGGAGCAGGTGAGTGGGGGTTAAGTGGGGTTCCCCCCACAAGAGGGTGGGTCACGGCCCCCAAACGCCTGAAAACTTGGTGCGGGGCAGGTGGTTGGGGTTTTGGGCGGTGGTGTTTAAAAAATGTTAAAAGCTGTATATGCGGGGGTGAGGCATTGGAGTAGAGAACAATCTCTCATTTTTCTGTGTGTTGAAAACTAATATTCCCTTACGTATATAAAAGGAGTTCCAAATACCAACCCGTATCTCTAAGGATTCTGTATTATTTAATGGGAGTTTAGACGACGGAAAGATTTTTTAAAAGATTTATTTATAAAGAGAGATTGAAGCGTCAAAGCGGATGTCTGGACAGGTCGCTAGTCCAATTGGATGTTGTCTATCGTGCGTGTTAATCTGTAAGTCTAAACAGATGTGACTCTTAGCAGACGTTCTGTCGAAGTGTATCAAGAGCATCCGTTTTCCCTAAGTCTTACCCACGGGTCGGTCAGTGCGGAGGCGTAAACGCCTGTGCTGTAGATGGTTCCAGACTGCAAAGAGAGCCTATCGCTAGAAGGGATTTCCAAACTGGCCCTCCCCTCTGCTCTCTCTTGCCGGCGTCCAAGCGCTTTCAAAAGCGCTTTAAGCAGGAGTGTTGATTCCCAGGAGGATAGGGAAGCTCTACAGAGAGACTTAGGTAGATTGGATCGTTGGGCCAACATCAGTGGTATGAGTTTCAACAAGGGCGAGCGCCAGGTTCTGCGCGTGGGCCACAATAACCCCGAGCAGCGCTACAGGCTTGGGGAAACGTGGCTGGAAAACCACCTGGAAGAAAGAGACCTGGGGGTTCTAATGGACAAGCGGCTGAACGTGAGCCGGCAGTGTGCCCAGGTGGCCACGAAAGCCAACGGCATCCTGGCTTGTATTAGAAACAGCGTGAGCAGCAGAAGTAGGGAGGCGATTGTGCCCCTGTACTCGGCACTGGTGAGGCCGCACCTGGAGTATTGCGTCCGGTTTTGGGCACCTCAATCCAAGAGAGATGTCGAGGTGCTGGAGCGAGTGCAGAGGAGGGCAACGAAGCTGGTGAAGGGCCTGGAAAACAAATCCTATGAAGAGCGGTTGAAGGAGCTGGGACTGTTTAGTATGAGGAAGAGGGGGCTGAGGGGAGACCTCGTCACTCTCTAAACCTACTTGAAAGGACACTGTAGAGAGGTCGGTGCTGGTCTCCTGGCACGGGTAGGTAATGACAGAACGAGAGGGAACGGCTTCAAGCTCCAACAGGGTAGGTTTAGACTGGACATTAGGAAAGAATGTTTCACAGAGGGAGTGGTCGGGCATTGGAACAGGCTACCCAGGGAGGTGGTCGAGTCACCATCCCTGGATGTGTTTAAGAACCGTTGAGATGTGGTGTTGGGGGATATGGTGTAGGGGAGAACTTTGTAGAGTAGGGTAGATGGTTGGACTCGATGATCCCAAGGGTCTCTTGCAACCTAGACGATTCTATGATTCTATGAAAAGCAGCCCCTTCCCCCGTTTCCCCTCCCGCCCTGGGGAGCTGGATCGGTGCAGCGGGACAGGAGGAAAAAAACGCAGCCCCGTTTTCCTGCAGGGACGCAAAGCTCCCCGATGTCTCTGTGGTGGATAAGGCGGCACCCCCGCCTGCCTTCCTGGACGCCGGCGGACTGGCTGCTGTCGCCCCCACGGCCCCCGGGGCCACGCGCAGAGCGCCGCGGCGTCCCTGGGGCTGGTTGCGGGGCGAACACCGGAGGTTTTTGGCGCCGAGGCGACGGCTGCGGCTGCCCGGACTGCGAGCGGGGACAGGGCAGAGAGCGGGAAGGCCTGCCCGCCGGTAAGTGGTCACGGTCCCTGGGTGGAGGGAAGCGGGCTGAGAGCGGTCACCGCTCATGGCCCCGGTGAGGTCTCAGAGGGGGACAAGGAAGGGGGCGTGGGCGCTGCCCGGTGCTTTCCGCCCGCTGCGGACCGGTCCGCAGCGATTTCTGGGCTGGCCGCCGTTTTCCCCCGGCCCCCTCCGGTTCCGGAGCGGCTCGGCCCGCCCATACCGCGCGCCCATTGGTCGCGGTGCCGTAAGCGGCGTCCGTCCTCTAGGAGCCCCCGTCCCATTGGTCGATCGCGCCGTCAATCTCCAGCGCCTCCCAGTCCGGCCAATCGGAGCGCGGCAGGCGATCCGACCAATCGGAGCGGGGCGGTCGCGTTGTGATTGGCTCGTCCTCCTGTCAATCCGCCCGGGGGGCGGTTGCCATGGTGAGGAAGCCCCGCCCGGTCGCGCATGCGCAGTAGTAAGGACGGCGCCGTCCTCACTACTGCGCATGCGCCACCGGGCGGGGCGTCCTCACCATGGCAACCGCCATTGACGTCCCACTCCGGCCAATCGGAGCGCGGCAGGCGATCCGACCAATCGGAGCGCGGCGGTCGCGTTGTGATTGGCTCGTCCTCCTGTCAATCCTCCCGGGGGCGGTTGCCATGGTGAGGAAGCCCCGCCTGGTCGCGCATGCGCAGTAGTAAGGGCGGCGCCGTGCTCGCTACTGCCGCCTTGTGGACAAAAATCGGTACTGCAGGTGGGGGGCGCGCATGCGCAGTGGAAAGAGTGGCGCCGCCCTCGCTGCTGCCGCCGCTTGTGGACAAAAAGCGGTACTGCAGGTACGGGGGTAGGGGGGTCCGGCCGCATGCGCAGTGGACGGGGCGGGGGGGCGCTGCGCTCGCCGCTGCCGCCCGTGCCAGCAGAAACCGGCGCTGCAGCTCGGCGGATGCGGGGGGGGAAGGCGGAGCCCTGGGAGGTTCCATTTTCCCCAAATTGGGGAAAATTATTCAATTTGGGGTTTTTTTCGGTGCTTTTCCGCAACGGAAAAGACTTCAGGGTTTTGTTAGGGTTTTTCTTGCCCTTCCCCGCCGCCGGGGACGGCGCCCATGCGGGGGCTGACGCTGCAGAACCGTAAATTGAACCCCCAAATTGAACCCCGAACATGAATAACATTTTCCCCAATTTGGGGAAAAGGGAACCTTCCCCGGTCCCGCCTCCCCCCGCTCCCCGAGCCGCACCGCCGGTTTCTGCTGGCACGGGCGGCAGCGGCGGCGAGCGCAGCGCCCCCCTTTCTACTGGGCATGCGCGTCCCCCCCCCCCCCCCCGCCCTGTACCTGCGTACCTGCAGTACCGCTTTTTGTCCACGAGGGGGCAGTAGCGAGCACGGCGCCGCCCTCACTACTGCGCATGCGCCACCGGGCGGGGCGTCCTCACCATGGCAACCGCCATTGACGTCCCACTCCGGCCAATCGGAGCGCGGCAGGCGATCCGACCAATCGGAGCGCGGCGGTCGCGTTGTGATTGGCTCGTCCTTCTGTCAATCCGCCCGGGGGGCGGTTGCCATGGTGAGGAAGCCCCGCCCGGTCGCGCATGCGCAGTAGTAAGGACGGCGCCGCCCTCACTACTGCGCATGCGCCACCGGGCGGGGCGTCCTCACCATGGCAACCGCCCCCTGGCGGATTGACAGGAGGACGAGCCAATCACAGCGCGACCGCCGCGCTCCGATTGGTCGGATCGCCTGCCGCGCTCCGATTGGCCGGGGTGGGAGGCGCTGAAGATTGACGGCGCGACCGACCAATGGGACGGGCTCCCCGAGGACGGAAGCCGCTTCCGGCGCCGTGACCAATGGGCGCGCCGCATGGGCGGGCCGAGCCGCTCCGGAAGCGGAGGGGGCCGGGGGAAAATGGCGGCGCGCGCAGAAGCGGCTGCGGCGCGGCGCGGCGCGGACCGCACCGCACCGGACCGGCGCGGGCGGAAAGCACCGGGCAGCCGGACAGCGTCGCGGTGCCGCTGGACAGCGTCGCGGTGCCGCTGGACAGCGTCGCGAGGCAGCTGGACAGCGTCGAGGCCAGCGGGGGGGCGCGGGGAAGGCGGCCGGGGTCCCGAGGCGGCTCCGAGGGGAGACGGCGTTGCGGGGGGGCGGGCTGAGGCGTCTGGGGAGGTGCTCGCGGCTCCTGGGGCTGGCAAACGGGCTCGCGTGGCTGGTGTTGGGGCTTCAGCCGGAGAGGGAGTCGTGTGGCTTTGGGCTGAGGGGCGGGGGTGGAGTCCGGCGTTTTGGGGACTCGAGCAGAGGCTCAGCGGCTGGGTTTTGGGGCTCGGAAGGGGGCAGTAAGTGATGCGGTTTGGGGGCGGAGAGCAGAAGCCGTTTTGGCTGGTTCTGCAGGGGGGGTGGGCAGGAGGGCGTTGGGGGCTGCGGGGGAAAGCAGGGGCTGGGCGGGCTGCGGGGTGCTCAAACAGCAGGTGAGGTTTTCAAATCTGCAACTTGTAACTGTTGCAGCTTTGTTCTGGCTTCCTCCATTTTTGCAAAAGCTTCTGTTGCTAGACAGAGCATTCCTCTGTGTATCAGCTACTTGAGCTAGTTTATTTCAATGCGTCTGATCAGGTTTGTCTGTTCAGCAAAGTGGCATTTAAAGGTGACGTTTCACCGGATGCCAGCGGCTGTGCCTTATTTCCAGTATAAAGATGTATTCCCCAAATATCAGAGTGGGATATAACAACTGCAGCTGGTCAAAAGTAACACTGAAATGCAAAATTTAGAATTTCTTTTTTCCCATTGGCTCCTCCTCAGTATGAACACAAAGTTAATTTCTATTCTTAATTCCTATTTATGCTACATATATGAAGGATGAACGCGAGGAAAGGAGACCATAAAATACTGGCCTATTGCTATTTGTATGCTGTGCTTTGAACAGAAGAGACAAAACTGTCCTTTTTGTGAAATAATACTGGCTGTATCAGTGCCGTCCTCATGTTTTTATTCAAAAATGTGAGATTTGTTGCCCCGAATGGTGAGAGTAGTTTTTGTTAATGGAAGTCGCAAGAGGTTCTGCCACCTTAAAAACCATAGAATCGTAGAATGGTTAGAGTTGGAAGGGACCTTCAAGATCATCGTGTTGCAGCCCCCCTGCCTTGGGCAGGGACGCCTCCACTAGAGCGGGTTGCTCAAAGCCCCGTCCAGCCTGGCCTTAAACACTTCCAGGGATGGGGCATCCACAGCTTCCCCGGGCAACCTGTTCCAGTGCCTCACCACCCTCACGGTAAAGAATTTCCTCCTAACATCTAGTCTGAATCTCCCCTCTTCCGATTTAAAACCGTTACCCCTTGTCCTGTCGCTACCTTTCCCGACAGAGAGTCCCTCTCCGGCTCTCCCGTAGGCTCCCTTCAGATATTGGAAGGCTGCTCTGAGGTCTCCCCGGAGCCTTCTCTTCTCCAGGCTGAACAACCCCAGCTCTCTCAGTCTCTCTTCACAGGGGAGGTGCTCCGTCCCTCCGATGGTTTTCGTGGCCCTCCGCTGGGCCCCTTCCAACAGGTCCACGTCCTTCCCGTGTCGAGGACTCCAAAGCTGGACACCGTACGCCAGGTGGGGTCTCGCGCGCGCAGAGTAGAGGGGGGTAGAATCGCCTCCCGTGACCCGCTGGCCACGCTTCTCTTGATGCAGCCCAGGGTGGGGTTGGCTTTCTGGGCTGCCAGCGCGCGTTGCCGGCTCGTACTGACATGTAATAATGCTACTGACGTACCGTTAGCAGCCTCGTGTTAAAAGAAGCGAGAAGCTGTAATATCCTTAATTTAGACAGTTTTTACGTGAAATGGTGCATCCTCACTGTTTCGTCACTTTCAGGAGCGAGCAATTGACCGAGAGCAGGAGAGAGACCTTTTCCAGCAAGAGATAGGGAAGCCGGAACAACAGCTTAAGGTTCCACAAAGGATTCGGCCTGTCAGCGAGCATCAAACCGGAGAGGTAACGCGCGCTATTGCTTGTACTCAAGGGATCTAAATGGTACGCTGACAGCCGTTCGGATACCCTAGGGAAGCTGTTTTATGGTGTCCCTAACCTGCATCCGTTCGCAAGGCAGGAAAGGAAATCCCCCGAGATGCAAGGCTACGGTGTCGGGGGAACGTGGGGAAAGTGTGTTCTGGGTGTTTTTTGAGTCGGTCGGTTGGATGTTTTTAGTAGCAGACACACAGAAGCCTCGTAACTTTCAAAAAGACTCCCTCGCGTAACTTAATTTAGAAAATGGGGTTTTCAAAAGCCCGTGGAAACATTCAGGACTCCTGTAGCGATTCCCCCTGCTCTTGCGTCCTTTTGTGACATCCTGTTGGTAGCACGGGTACGGGCACCGCAGGAACGCGGTGACCAAGGGGTCACAGCCGAGACGTAGCGGCGCTCTCTGCGTGCGCCTCCCCGGGAGACGTCTGTCTCCCCTGAAACAATCTGGTGACCGCAGAAGGGCAGCTCGAGGAAGTCACAGCAACCTCTTAGGCCCAGCAAAAGCCAGAAAAGCGACAGCGGTGCAAACGCTGTGTGTTGTGAAGCTTTTTGCCTGTCTTGTTTGGTGACCTTTGGGTCAATTGAACTGCATTTTATTTTTTGGTGGGTTTTCTCCTGTCTTGCTTTTAGAGCAAGGCTGATATTTTTGCGTGATTCTCTCGCCCGATTTTCAGTCTTCAGCTTCTTCTCAGGTGGCACTGCGATTTTCAAAGAAAAGCTCTTCCTTTCGGTTCAGTTCAGTTGCTGTCGTTCGGTTCTTAAATGGTAGCAACGTTTAGTATTCTATATTAGATAGTTTATGACCACAGACAGTAATGGGACATACATGGATAGACGTGAAATGTAAGTTGTCAAAATATTTATTGCCTTACAATTCTCGGAGGTAGGGGTGTGTTTCCTGGGGTTTCAAAATCTATTTCACTAAAAAGGTTTGTAACAAATCCTGCAAAGTGTTCAGCCCGTACCGGGCGACCTGGCTGTCGTCAGCCTCTGCGTACAAGGAGTGGTGGGCCATTAGCCGAATGTGTGTTAACCGACACGCGTGGAGCAATTCCGCATCCGTCTGCTTCTGTGGCAAAGCGGGTGCCCGCTCCTGTCCTACGGACACGTTCCACAGAGGGGGGAGGCACAATTAGTTTTCCTGAATCCGGGATGTTCGTTTTGAGTTCGTTTTGTGATGCGTCTCCTCATAATTTGAGGCATGGGTAGCGTGTGAATTCCTAGTTAAAATTCTCACAGTTAAAAAGGCAAAACTTCTCCCGAGAAAAAAAATTTCAAATTTGATTGCATAATGAAACGAGGCCTGTTTTTCTGCACAGAAACGATTTGTGGGAATCGTCCTGAATTACAAGCGTGTATACCCAGATGTGTACACTCCAAGTTGGCAGATAGGCTGCAGCAGCAATGTAAAGCATGCTTTAAGGTGAAAGATGGCTGTAACTGTGATGAAAACTTTAAGGTTCGTACTAGATGCTTTTAAAGTAGGATTTTTCACAGGCAGGCGCAGCGGCAATTTTAGAGCCGAGTGGTGCCGAATATTACCCATTTACAGACAGAATTCTCGGTACTGTCTTAGATTTACATCGAATTTCTATCAAATGAGCCACCTAGCCTTCCTATATAGTATATTTTGGTGCCCCGATATTACTTGGCGTATTTCATAAGTATACCTTTTATGGCCGTTTCTCGTGCTTTTCCGAGAGAGCTGCTTTACTTTTTCATAGTTGCACGGTTTTTGAATGCCTCTTCTGCCTTTCAGATCTTCTCTTTCTCCTACGCCTTAAATACTCGTACAAGAACAGGCAGAAAATGTTATGTGCAGCTGTAACGTGCTTTGGGGTTTTTTTTTGGTAGGATGAAATGGAAATACTGGGACTGGCGATCCAGAAGTCTGAAGAAGCCACCGTAAAGGACCGTCCCAGTGACTACCGTCGAGTTAGGATTATTAAAAGCACCAAAGCGACACGCTCGTAGAGATGGGGACTACCTCTGGACACGTGTTAATCCCGGTCAGGTGTCCTCGGGATACAGATGGTCTGCGCTTCCTGCTCTGACAAGACAGAAGCGATGAGCTTCAGGATGAGCTCCTGAAGACAAGAAAGAGGCCAGGTGCCGGGGTTCTTGTCTCTTTGTTTGTTTGTTTGTTTGTTTGTTTGTTTTGGGCGGGGGGTGGCGGGCGGGCGGGCGGGCGTGTGGCTTCCAAAACAGGGTGCGCGGTTGACTGCAGGTGGCAGCCTGCAGAGCTCTTTTGCTGCCTGACCTCGCCTTTTCTTTGTCACTCCTCTTTCATGGCATCTGCGCTGAAAGCCGGGGCGGTCAACGAAGAGACGTGGACAAAACGGGACGAACCGGCGCCGCTTCTGCCTGTTTTCCAGGCTTTGCCACGAACCAAGGAGCATCATCAGCCTCGTCACTGGTGGCGGCGAGTCCTGAGGTGGCTTAGGTGAGTCGAGCCTTCCAGGAACGTCCGTTGTCCGTAGCCTACGGCGTGTCATTTGGACGTCAGTCGGAAGGAGGTTTCCCTTTCTGAAAGGGCACCGGTTTCTCGTGCCAAGCGGTTGCCTCTCCTGAAGTTCCCACGAGAGGGGATCCTCGGAGACGATGCGCTGGGCAGCAGAAGTCATCAGCGAGGAGACGTCGCGCGCTCTATTAAATAGGGACAAAAAGAAAGACGATGTCCTTCCAAAGGCCCGAGCGCGGCACCTCTTCCGACGGCCGATGGCATGGCCGGCCTTTGGGCTCTGGGTCCCCCGTAACAGCGGGGACACGGCCAAACCCTGTTCCTCTGCGTGTTCGGCACAGCCAAAAGCCTTGGCCGGTCCGCCGGTCGTTTTCGGTAGCCTGGTGGATCGCGGCACCGGGGATTGGATTTCCCCCCGCCAAAAGTACAGCCGTTTGGGGAATCTCTTACCTTCCTGGTTTTTTCTATCGTAAAGGAGACTTTAAAAAAAGGGTTAAAGTCGTATAACGTGCAAACTGACTTGCAGGCTTTAAACGGCAACCGTCCACCGGCTGTAGCCTACAGCGTCTTAGGCGTCCCTAAGCGGCGAGGTATTTGTTCCAAATCTTTGAAAAGAGAGGCGACTGAAGGTAACGGGTTGGGTGTTTGGTTGGGTTTTTTTTCTAGTTTTTTTGTTTTTTGTTTTTCCCCCCCCTTTTCTTTAGGCGGAGCGCTCTGAAGAACCTGATTTCTGCCTGGCTTTCAGCGTCGCGTTTCCCCGGCAGTGCGGTAGCATCTCTCTCGGGCAGTGCCGCCGGCCAGATGTCCCTCCTCCTTGGGTAGGAGAGAAAGCAGCCCCCGGTCAAATGACAACTGCGCGTTCTGGAGACGGAGAGCGCAACGGTGGGGGTTCGGAGCTGTGCCAGTTGAATTCGCGCCGAAGAAAAAGTCCGAGGCTTTTCTAGCGTGAGTATTTTTCTTGGCCGTATCTAAACGCGCGCAGAGCTTTCCAGCGGCAGGGAAAGGGAAGGGAGGAGGCGCTTCCCCCCAGCGGGCGGAGGGTTTGTTCCGCTGTTAGGCTGAGAAGGTGTTGCAAGTGGCACGGGTCAGTCTGAATAGGGACCTGAAGCGTCGGGATGGCTCCGGCTTTGGCAGGCCGTGCCGTCTTTGGAGCGGAGCTGTTTCCCCGCAATCCTCCTGTAGCTCAGCTCCTGTCCTGTCCCTCGGCCGGAGGGAATTCCTCTACTCTCTTCGGTGCTCTTTCGTTTGATGATGCTGATCTCCGGTTGGGGTTTGCTGTTTGTTTTGCAGGTGCCTCGTTGTCCGCGTCTCGTGCTGCTCGACAGATGCCCCGGCCCGGGTTTGCAGCCGGTGGTGGAGCCGCCTGAGGGGAAGGGGCCAGCCCTGGGTCTGGTCGTTCGGTGCATTTTTTGGGGCGAATTAAAAAAACCGGTGTGTGTGTGGGGGGGGGTGGTGGTGTGATGATGTCATTTGGGGCAGCCGGATGTCAGCGGGGGAGCGACGGTGCGGCGGAGGAGCAGGTGAGTGGGGGTTAAGTGGGGTTCCCCCCACAAGAGGGTGGGTCACGGCCCCCAAACGCCTGAAAACTTGGTGCGGGGCAGGTGGTTGGGGTTTTGGGCGGTGGTGTTTAAAAAATGTTAAAAGCTGTATATGCGGGGGTGAGGCATTGGAGTAGAGAACAATCTCTCATTTTTCTGTGTGTTGAAAACTAATATTCCCTTACGTATATAAAAGGAGTTCCAAATACCAACCCGTATCTCTAAGGATTCTGTATTATTTAATGGGAGTTTAGACGACGGAAAGATTTTTTAAAAGATTTATTTATAAAGAGAGATTGAAGCGTCAAAGCGGATGTCTGGACAGGTCGCTAGTCCAATTGGATGTTGTCTATCGTGCGTGTTAATCTGTAAGTCTAAACAGATGTGACTCTTAGCAGACGTTCTGTCGAAGTGTATCAAGAGCATCCGTTTTCCCTAAGTCTTACCCACGGGTCGGTCAGTGCGGAGGCGTAAACGCCTGTGCTGTAGATGGTTCCAGACTGCAAAGAGAGCCTATCGCTAGAAGGGATTTCCAAACTGGCCCTCCCCTCTGCTCTCTCTTGCCGGCGTCCAAGCGCTTTCAAAAGCGCTTTAAGCAGGAGTGTTGATTCCCAGGAGGATAGGGAAGCTCTACAGAGAGACTTAGGTAGATTGGATCGTTGGGCCAACATCAGTGGTATGAGTTTCAACAAGGGCGAGCGCCAGGTTCTGCGCGTGGGCCACAATAACCCCGAGCAGCGCTACAGGCTTGGGGAAACGTGGCTGGAAAACCACCTGGAAGAAAGAGACCTGGGGGTTCTAATGGACAAGCGGCTGAACGTGAGCCGGCAGTGTGCCCAGGTGGCCACGAAAGCCAACGGCATCCTGGCTTGTATTAGAAACAGCGTGAGCAGCAGAAGTAGGGAGGCGATTGTGCCCCTGTACTCGGCACTGGTGAGGCCACACCTGGAGTATCGCGTCCGGTTTTGGGCACCTCAATCCAAGAGAGATGTCGAGGTGCTGGAGCGAGTGCAGAGGAGGGCAACGAAGCTGGTGAAGGGCCTGGAAAACAAATCCTATGAAGAGCGGTTGAAGGAGCTGGGACTGTTTAGTATGAGGAAGAGGGGGCTGAGGGGAGACCTCGTCACTCTCTAAACCTACTTGAAAGGACACTGTAGAGAGGTCGGTGCTGGTCTCCTGGCACGGGTAGGTAATGACAGAACGAGAGGGAACGGCTTCAAGCTCCAACAGGGTAGGTTTAGACTGGACATTAGGAAAGAATGTTTCACAGAGGGAGTGGTCGGGCATTGGAACAGGCTACCCAGGGAGGTGGTCGAGTCACCATCCCTGGATGTGTTTAAGAACCGTTGAGATGTGGTGTTGGGGGATATGGTGTAGGGGAGAACTTTGTAGAGTAGGGTAGATGGTTGGACTCGATGATCCCAAGGGTCTCTTGCAACCTAGACGATTCTATGATTCTATGAAAAGCAGCCCCTTCCCCCGTTTCCCCTCCCGCCCTGGGGAGCTGGATCGGTGCAGCGGGACAGGAGGAAAAAAACGCAGCCCCGTTTTCCTGCAGGGACGCAAAGCTCCCCGATGTCTCTGTGGTGGATAAGGCGGCACCCCCGCCTGCCTTCCTGGACGCCGGCGGACTGGCTGCTGTCGCCCCCACGGCCCCCGGGGCCACGCGCAGAGCGCCGCGGCGTCCCTGGGGCTGGTTGCGGGGCGAACACCGGAGGTTTTTGGCGCCGAGGCGACGGCTGCGGCTGCCCGGACTGCGAGCGGGGACAGGGCAGAGAGCGGGAAGGCCTGCCCGCCGGTAAGTGGTCACGGTCCCTGGGTGGAGGGAAGCGGGCTGAGAGCGGTCACCGCTCATGGCCCCGGTGAGGTCTCAGAGGGGGACAAGGAAGGGGGCGTGGGCGCTGCCCGGTGCTTTCCGCCCGCTGCGGACCGGTCCGCAGCGATTTCTGGGCTGGCCGCCGTTTTCCCCCGGCCCCCTCCGGTTCCGGAGCGGCTCGGCCCGCCCATACCGCGCGCCCATTGGTCGCGGTGCCGTAAGCGGCGTCCGTCCTCTAGGAGCCCCCGTCCCATTGGTCGATCGCGCCGTCAATCTCCAGCGCCTCCCAGTCCGGCCAATCGGAGCGCGGCAGGCGATCCGACCAATCGGAGCGGGGCGGTCGCGTTGTGATTGGCTCGTCCTCCTGTCAATCCGCCCGGGGGGCGGTTGCCATGGTGAGGAAGCCCCGCCCGGTCGCGCATGCGCAGTAGTAAGGACGGCGCCGTCCTCACTACTGCGCATGCGCCACCGGGCGGGGCGTCCTCACCATGGCAACCGCCATTGACGTCCCACTCCGGCCAATCGGAGCGCGGCAGGCGATCCGACCAATCGGAGCGCGGCGGTCGCGTTGTGATTGGCTCGTCCTCCTGTCAATCCTCCCGGGGGCGGTTGCCATGGTGAGGAAGCCCCGCCTGGTCGCGCATGCGCAGTAGTAAGGGCGGCGCCGTGCTCGCTACTGCCGCCTTGTGGACAAAAATCGGTACTGCAGGTGGGGGGCGCGCATGCGCAGTGGAAAGAGTGGCGCCGCCCTCGCTGCTGCCGCCGCTTGTGGACAAAAAGCGGTACTGCAGGTACGGGGGTAGGGGGGTCCGGCCGCATGCGCAGTGGACGGGGCGGGGGGGCGCTGCGCTCGCCGCTGCCGCCCGTGCCAGCAGAAACCGGCGCTGCAGCTCGGCGGATGCGGGGGGGGAAGGCGGAGCCCTGGGAGGTTCCATTTTCCCCAAATTGGGGAAAATTATTCAATTTGGGGTTTTTTTCGGTGCTTTTCCGCAACGGAAAAGACTTCAGGGTTTTGTTAGGGTTTTTTCTTGCCCTTCCCCGCCGCCGGGGACGGCGCCCATGCGGGGGCTGACGCTGCAGAACCGTAAATTGAACCCCCAAATTGAACCCCGAACATGAATAACATTTTCCCCAATTTGGGGAAAAGGGAACCTTCCCCGGTCCCGCCTCCCCCCGCTCCCCGAGCCGCACCGCCGGTTTCTGCTGGCACGGGCGGCAGCGGCGGCGAGCGCAGCGCCCCCCTTTCTACTGGGCATGCGCGTCCCCCCCCCCCCCCCCCCGCCCTGTACCTGCGTACCTGCAGTACCGCTTTTTGTCCACGAGGGGGCAGTAGCGAGCACGGCGCCGCCCTCACTACTGCGCATGCGCCACCGGGCGGGGCGTCCTCACCATGGCAACCGCCATTGACGTCCCACTCCGGCCAATCGGAGCGCGGCAGGCGATCCGACCAATCGGAGCGCGGCGGTCGCGTTGTGATTGGCTCGTCCTCCTGTCAATCCGCCCGGGGGGCGGTTGCCATGGTGAGGAAGCCCCGCCCGGTCGCGCATGCGCAGTAGTAAGGACGGCGCCGCCCTCACTACTGCGCATGCGCCACCGGGCGGGGCGTCCTCACCATGGCAACCGCCCCCTGGCGGATTGACAGGAGGACGAGCCAATCACAGCGCGACCGCCGCGCTCCGATTGGTCGGATCGCCTGCCGCGCTCCGATTGGCCGGGGTGGGAGGCGCTGAAGATTGACGGCGCGACCGACCAATGGGACGGGCTCCCCGAGGACGGAAGCCGCTTCCGGCGCCGTGACCAATGGGCGCGCCGCATGGGCGGGCCGAGCCGCTCCGGAAGCGGAGGGGGCCGGGGGAAAATGGCGGCGCGCGCAGAAGCGGCTGCGGCGCGGCGCGGCGCGGACCGCACCGCACCGGACCGGCGCGGGCGGAAAGCACCGGGCAGCCGGACAGCGTCGCGGTGCCGCTGGACAGCGTCGCGGTGCCGCTGGACAGCGTCGCGGTGCCGCTGGACAGCGTCGCGAGGCAGCTGGACAGCGTCGAGGCCAGCGGGGGGGCGCGGGGAAGGCGGCCGGGGTCCCGAGGCGGCTCCGAGGGGAGACGGCGTTGCGGGGGGGCGGGCTGAGGCGTCTGGGGAGGTGCTCGCGGCTCCTGGGGCTGGCAAACGGGCTCGCGTGGCTGGTGTTGGGGCTTCAGCCGGAGAGGGAGTCGTGTGGCTTTGGGCTGAGGGGCGGGGGTGGAGTCCGGCGTTTTGGGGACTCGAGCAGAGGCTCAGCGGCTGGGTTTTGGGGCTCGGAAGGGGGCAGTAAGTGATGCGGTTTGGGGGCGGAGAGCAGAAGCCGTTTTGGCTGGTTCTGCACGGGGGGTGGGCAGGAGGGCGTTGGGGGCTGCGGGGGAAAGCAGGGGCTGGGCGGGCTGCGGGGTGCTCAAACAGCAGGTGAGGTTTTCAAATCTGCAACTTGTAACTGTTGCAGCTTTGTTCTGGCTTCCTCCATTTTTGCAAAAGCTTCTGTTGCTAGACAGAGCATTCCTCTGTGTATCAGCTACTTGAGCTAGTTTATTTCAATGCGTCTGATCAGGTTTGTCTGTTCAGCAAAGTGGCATTTAAAGGTGACGTTTCACCGGATGCCAGCGGCTGTGCCTTATTTCCAGTATAAAGATGTATTCCCCAAATATCAGAGTGGGATATAACAACTGCAGCTGGTCAAAAGTAACACTGAAATGCAAAATTTAGAATTTCTTTTTTCCCATTGGCTCCTCCTCAGTATGAACACAAAGTTAATTTCTATTCTTAATTCCTATTTATGCTACATATATGAAGGATGAACGCGAGGAAAGGAGACCATAAAATACTGGCCTATTGCTATTTGTATGCTGTGCTTTGAACAGAAGAGACAAAACTGTCCTTTTTGTGAAATAATACTGGCTGTATCAGTGCCGTCCTCGTGTTTTTATTCAAAAATGTGAGATTTGTTGCCCCGAATGGTGAGAGTAGTTTTTGTTAATGGAAGTCGCAAGAGGTTCTGCCACCTTAAAAACCATAGAATCGTAGAATGGTTAGAGTTGGAAGGGACCTTCAAGATCATCGTGTTGCAGCCCCCCTGCCTTGGGCAGGGACGCCTCCACTAGAGCGGGTTGCTCAAAGCCCCGTCCAGCCTGGCCTTAAACACTTCCAGGGATGGGGCATCCACAGCTTCCCCGGGCAACCTGTTCCAGTGCCTCACCACCCTCACGGTAAAGAATTTCCTCCTAACATCTAGTCTGAATCTCCCCTCTTCCGATTTAAAACCGTTACCCCTTGTCCTGTCGCTACCTTTCCCGACAGAGAGTCCCTCTCCGGCTCTCCCGTAGGCTCCCTTCAGATATTGGAAGGCTGCTCTGAGGTCTCCCCGGAGCCTTCTCTTCTCCAGGCTGAACAACCCCAGCTCTCTCAGTCTCTCTTCACAGGGGAGGTGCTCCGTCCCTCCGATGGTTTTCGTGGCCCTCCGCTGGGCCCCTTCCAACAGGTCCACGTCCTTCCCGTGTCGAGGACTCCAAAGCTGGACACCGTACGCCAGGTGGGGTCTCGCGCGCGCAGAGTAGAGGGGGGTAGAATCGCCTCCCGTGACCCGCTGGCCACGCTTCTCTTGATGCAGCCCAGGGTGGGGTTGGCTTTCTGGGCTGCCAGCGCGCGTTGCCGGCTCGTACTGACATGTAATAATGCTACTGACGTACCGTTAGCAGCCTCGTGTTAAAAGAAGCGAGAAGCTGTAATATCCTTAATTTAGACAGTTTTTACGTGAAATGGTGCATCCTCACTGTTTCGTCACTTTCAGGAGCGAGCAATTGACCGAGAGCAGGAGAGAGACCTTTTCCAGCAAGAGATAGGGAAGCCGGAACAACAGCTTAAGGTTCCACAAAGGATTCGGCCTGTCAGCGAGCATCAAACCGGAGAGGTAACGCGCGCTATTGCTTGTACTCAAGGGATCTAAATGGTACGCTGACAGCCGTTCGGATACCCTAGGGAAGCTGTTTTATGGTGTCCCTAACCTGCATCCGTTCGCAAGGCAGGAAAGGAAATCCCCCGAGATGCAAGGCTACGGTGTCGGGGGAACGTGGGGAAAGTGTGTTCTGGGTGTTTTTTGAGTCGGTCGGTTGGATGTTTTTAGTAGCAGACACACAGAAGCCTCGTAACTTTCAAAAAGACTCCCTCGCGTAACTTAATTTAGAAAATGGGGTTTTCAAAAGCCCGTGGAAACATTCAGGACTCCTGTAGCGATTCCCCCTGCTCTTGCGTCCTTTTGTGACATCCTGTTGGTAGCACGGGTACGGGCACCGCAGGAACGCGGTGACCAAGGGGTCACAGCCGAGACGTAGCGGCGCTCTCTGCGTGCGCCTCCCCGGGAGACGTCTGTCTCCCCTGAAACAATCTGGTGACCGCAGAAGGGCAGCTCGAGGAAGTCACAGCAACCTCTTAGGCCCAGCAAAAGCCAGAAAAGCGACAGCGGTGCAAACGCTGTGTGTTGTGAAGCTTTTTGCCTGTCTTGTTTGGTGACCTTTGGGTCAATTGAACTGCATTTTATTTTTTGGTGGGTTTTCTCCTGTCTTGCTTTTAGAGCAAGGCTGATATTTTTGCGTGATTCTCTCGCCCGATTTTCAGTCTTCAGCTTCTTCTCAGGTGGCACTGCGATTTTCAAAGAAAAGCTCTTCCTTTCGGTTCAGTTCAGTTGCTGTCGTTCGGTTCTTAAATGGTAGCAACGTTTAGTATTCTATATTAGATAGTTTATGACCACAGACAGTAATGGGACATACATGGATAGACGTGAAATGTAAGTTGTCAAAATATTTATTGCCTTACAATTCTCGGAGGTAGGGGTGTGTTTCCTGGGGTTTCAAAATCTATTTCACTAAAAAGGTTTGTAACAAATCCTGCAA
The DNA here is from genome assembly GCF_964106895.1 of Numenius arquata. Lineage (NCBI taxonomy): Eukaryota > Metazoa > Chordata > Aves > Charadriiformes > Scolopacidae > Numenius > Numenius arquata. The sequence continues at coordinate 195,394 of NW_027415491.1, read as the reverse complement.
AGTGTTCAGCCCGTACCGGGCGACCTGGCTGTCGTCAGCCTCTGCGTACAAGGAGTGGTGGGCCATTAGCCGAATGTGTGTTAACCGACACGCGTGGAGCAATTCCGCATCCGTCTGCTTCTGTGGCAAAGCGGGTGCCCGCTCCTGTCCTACGGACACGTTCCACAGAGGGGGGAGGCACAATTAGTTTTCCTGAATCCGGGATGTTCGTTTTGAGTTCGTTTTGTGATGCGTCTCCTCATAATTTGAGGCATGGGTAGCGTGTGAATTCCTAGTTAAAATTCTCACAGTTAAAAAGGCAAAACTTCTCCCGAGAAAAAAAATTTCAAATTTGATTGCATAATGAAACGAGGCCTGTTTTTCTGCACAGAAACGATTTGTGGGAATCGTCCTGAATTACAAGCGTGTATACCCAGATGTGTACACTCCAAGTTGGCAGATAGGCTGCAGCAGCAATGTAAAGCATGCTTTAAGGTGAAAGATGGCTGTAACTGTGATGAAAACTTTAAGGTTCGTACTAGATGCTTTTAAAGTAGGATTTTTCACAGGCAGGCGCAGCGGCAATTTTAGAGCCGAGTGGTGCCGAATATTACCCATTTACAGACAGAATTCTCGGTACTGTCTTAGATTTACATCGAATTTCTATCAAATGAGCCACCTAGCCTTCCTATATAGTATATTTTGGTGCCCCGATATTACTTGGCGTATTTCATAAGTATACCTTTTATGGCCGTTTCTCGTGCTTTTCCGAGAGAGCTGCTTTACTTTTTCATAGTTGCACGGTTTTTGAATGCCTCTTCTGCCTTTCAGATCTTCTCTTTCTCCTACGCCTTAAATACTCGTACAAGAACAGGCAGAAAATGTTATGTGCAGCTGTAACGTGCTTTGGGGTTTTTTTTTGGTAGGATGAAATGGAAATACTGGGACTGGCGATCCAGAAGTCTGAAGAAGCCACCGTAAAGGACCGTCCCAGTGACTACCGTCGAGTTAGGATTATTAAAAGCACCAAAGCGACACGCTCGTAGAGATGGGGACTACCTCTGGACACGTGTTAATCCCGGTCAGGTGTCCTCGGGATACAGATGGTCTGCGCTTCCTGCTCTGACAAGACAGAAGCGATGAGCTTCAGGATGAGCTCCTGAAGACAAGAAAGAGGCCAGGTGCCGGGGTTCTTGTCTCTTTGTTTGTTTGTTTGTTTGTTTGTTTGTTTGTTTTGGGCGGGGGGTGGTGGGTGGGTGGGCGGGCGTGTGGCTTCCAAAACAGGGTGCGCGGTTGACTGCAGGTGGCAGCCTGCAGAGCTCTTTTGCTGCCTGACCTCGCCTTTTCTTTGTCACTCCTCTTTCATGGCATCTGCGCTGAAAGCCGGGGCGGTCAACGAAGAGACGTGGACAAAACGGGACGAACCGGCGCCGCTTCTGCCTGTTTTCCAGGCTTTGCCACGAACCAAGGAGCATCATCAGCCTCGTCACTGGTGGCGGCGAGTCCTGAGGTGGCTTAGGTGAGTCGAGCCTTCCAGGAACGTCCGTTGTCCGTAGCCTACGGCGTGTCATTTGGACGTCAGTCGGAAGGAGGTTTCCCTTTCTGAAAGGGCACCGGTTTCTCGTGCCAAGCGGTTGCCTCTCCTGAAGTTCCCACGAGAGGGGATCCTCGGAGACGATGCGCTGGGCAGCAGAAGTCATCAGCGAGGAGACGTCGCGCGCTCTATTAAATAGGGACAAAAAGAAAGACGATGTCCTTCCAAAGGCCCGAGCGCGGCACCTCTTCCGACGGCCGATGGCATGGCCGGCCTTTGGGCTCTGGGTCCCCCGTAACAGCGGGGACACGGCCAAACCCTGTTCCTCTGCGTGTTCGGCACAGCCAAAAGCCTTGGCCGGTCCGCCGGTCGTTTTCGGTAGCCTGGTGGATCGCGGCACCGGGGATTGGATTTCCCCCCGCCAAAAGTACAGCCGTTTGGGGAATCTCTTACCTTCCTGGTTTTTTCTATCGTAAAGGAGACTTTAAAAAAAGGGTTAAAGTCGTATAACGTGCAAACTGACTTGCAGGCTTTAAACGGCAACCGTCCACCGGCTGTAGCCTACAGCGTCTTAGGCGTCCCTAAGCGGCGAGGTATTTGTTCCAAATCTTTGAAAAGAGAGGCGACTGAAGGTAACGGGTTGGGTGTTTGGTTGGGTTTTTTTTCTAGTTTTTTTGTTTTTTGTTTTTCCCCCCCCTTTTCTTTAGGCGGAGCGCTCTGAAGAACCTGATTTCTGCCTGGCTTTCAGCGTCGCGTTTCCCCGGCAGTGCGGTAGCATCTCTCTCGGGCAGTGCCGCCGGCCAGATGTCCCTCCTCCTTGGGTAGGAGAGAAAGCAGCCCCCGGTCAAATGACAACTGCGCGTTCTGGAGACGGAGAGCGCAACGGTGGGGGTTCGGAGCTGTGCCAGTTGAATTCGCGCCGAAGAAAAAGTCCGAGGCTTTTCTAGCGTGAGTATTTTTCTTGGCCGTATCTAAACGCGCGCAGAGCTTTCCAGCGGCAGGGAAAGGGAAGGGAGGAGGCGCTTCCCCCCAGCGGGCGGAGGGTTTGTTCCGCTGTTAGGCTGAGAAGGTGTTGCAAGTGGCACGGGTCAGTCTGAATAGGGACCTGAAGCGTCGGGATGGCTCCGGCTTTGGCAGGCCGTGCCGTCTTTGGAGCGGAGCTGTTTCCCCGCAATCCTCCTGTAGCTCAGCTCCTGTCCTGTCCCTCGGCCGGAGGGAATTCCTCTACTCTCTTCGGTGCTCTTTCGTTTGATGATGCTGATCTCCGGTTGGGGTTTGCTGTTTGTTTTGCAGGTGCCTCGTTGTCCGCGTCTCGTGCTGCTCGACAGATGCCCCGGCCCGGGTTTGCAGCCGGTGGTGGAGCCGCCTGAGGGGAAGGGGCCAGCCCTGGGTCTGGTCGTTCGGTGCATTTTTTGGGGCGAATTAAAAAAACCGGTGTGTGTGTGGGGGGGGGTGGTGGTGTGATGATGTCATTTGGGGCAGCCGGATGTCAGCGGGGGAGCGACAGTGCGGCGGAGGAGCAGGTGAGTGGGGGTTAAGTGGGGTTCCCCCCACAAGAGGGTGGGTCACGGCCCCCAAACGCCTGAAAACTTGGTGCGGGGCAGGTGGTTGGGGTTTTGGGCGGTGGTGTTTAAAAAATGTTAAAAGCTGTATATGCGGGGGTGAGGCATTGGAGTAGAGAACAATCTCTCATTTTTCTGTGTGTTGAAAAATAATATTCCCTTACGTATATAAAAGGAGTTCCAAATACCAACCCGTATCTCTAAGGATTCTGTATTATTTAATGGGAGTTTAGACGACGGAAAGATTTTTTAAAAGATTTATTTATAAAGAGAGATTGAAGCGTCAAAGCGGATGTCTGGACAGGTCGCTAGTCCAATTGGATGTTGTCTATCGTGCGTGTTAATCTGTAAGTCTAAACAGATGTGACTCTTAGCAGACGTTCTGTCGAAGTGTATCAAGAGCATCCGTTTTCCCTAAGTCTTACCCACGGGTCGGTCAGTGCGGAGGCGTAAACGCCTGTGCTGTAGATGGTTCCAGACTGCAAAGAGAGCCTATCGCTAGAAGGGATTTCCAAACTGGCCCTCCCCTCTGCTCTCTCTTGCCGGCGTCCAAGCGCTTTCAAAAGCGCTTTAAGCAGGAGTGTTGATTCCCAGGAGGATAGGGAAGCTCTACAGAGAGACTTAGGTAGATTGGATCGTTGGGCCAACATCAGTGGTATGAGTTTCAACAAGGGCGAGCGCCAGGTTCTGCGCGTGGGCCACAATAACCCCGAGCAGCGCTACAGGCTTGGGGAAACGTGGCTGGAAAACCACCTGGAAGAAAGAGACCTGGGGGTTCTAATGGACAAGCGGCTGAACGTGAGCCGGCAGTGTGCCCAGGTGGCCACGAAAGCCAACGGCATCCTGGCTTGTATTAGAAACAGCGTGAGCAGCAGAAGTAGGGAGGCGATTGTGCCCCTGTACTCGGCACTGGTGAGGCCACACCTGGAGTATCGCGTCCGGTTTTGGGCACCTCAATCCAAGAGAGATGTCGAGGTGCTGGAGCGAGTGCAGAGGAGGGCAACGAAGCTGGTGAAGGGCCTGGAAAACAAATCCTATGAAGAGCGGTTGAAGGAGCTGGGACTGTTTAGTATGAGGAAGAGGGGGCTGAGGGGAGACCTCGTCACTCTCTAAACCTACTTGAAAGGACACTGTAGAGAGGTCGGTGCTGGTCTCCTGGCACGGGTAGGTAATGACAGAACGAGAGGGAACGGCTTCAAGCTCCAACAGGGTAGGTTTAGACTGGACATTAGGAAAGAATGTTTCACAGAGGGAGTGGTCGGGCATTGGAACAGGCTACCCAGGGAGGTGGTCGAGTCACCATCCCTGGATGTGTTTAAGAACCGTTGAGATGTGGTGTTGGGGGATATGGTGTAGGGGAGAACTTTGTAGAGTAGGGTAGATGGTTGGACTCGATGATCCCAAGGGTCTCTTGCAACCTAGACGATTCTATGATTCTATGAAAAGCAGCCCCTTCCCCCGTTTCCCCTCCCGCCCTGGGGAGCTGGATCGGTGCAGCGGGACAGGAGGAAAAAAACGCAGCCCCGTTTTCCTGCAGGGACGCAAAGCTCCCCGATGTCTCTGTGGTGGATAAGGCGGCACCCCCGCCTGCCTTCCTGGACGCCGGCGGACTGGCTGCTGTCGCCCCCACGGCCCCCGGGGCCACGCGCAGAGCGCCGCGGCGTCCCTGGGGCTGGTTGCGGGGCGAACACCGGAGGTTTTTGGCGCCGAGGCGACGGCTGCGGCTGCCCGGACTGCGAGCGGGGACAGGGCAGAGAGCGGGAAGGCCTGCCCGCCGGTAAGTGGTCACGGTCCCTGGGTGGAGGGAAGCGGGCTGAGAGCGGTCACCGCTCATGGCCCCGGTGAGGTCTCAGAGGGGGACAAGGAAGGGGGCGTGGGCGCTGCCCGGTGCTTTCCGCCCGCTGCGGACCGGTCCGCAGCGATTTCTGGGCTGGCCGCCGTTTTCCCCCGGCCCCCTCCGGTTCCGGAGCGGCTCGGCCCGCCCATACCGCGCGCCCATTGGTCGCGGTGCCGTAAGCGGCGTCCGTCCTCTAGGAGCCCCCGTCCCATTGGTCGATCGCGCCGTCAATCTCCAGCGCCTCCCAGTCCGGCCAATCGGAGCGCGGCAGGCGATCCGACCAATCGGAGCGGGGCGGTCGCGTTGTGATTGGCTCGTCCTCCTGTCAATCCGCCCGGGGGGCGGTTGCCATGGTGAGGAAGCCCCGCCCGGTCGCGCATGCGCAGTAGTAAGGACGGCGCCGTCCTCACTACTGCGCATGCGCCACCGGGCGGGGCGTCCTCACCATGGCAACCGCCATTGACGTCCCACTCCGGCCAATCGGAGCGCGGCAGGCGATCCGACCAATCGGAGCGCGGCGGTCGCGTTGTGATTGGCTCGTCCTCCTGTCAATCCTCCCGGGGGCGGTTGCCATGGTGAGGAAGCCCCGCCTGGTCGCGCATGCGCAGTAGTAAGGGCGGCGCCGTGCTCGCTACTGCCGCCTTGTGGACAAAAATCGGTACTGCAGGTGGGGGGGCGCGCATGCGCAGTGGAAAGAGTGGCGCCGCCCTCGCTGCTGCCGCCGCTTGTGGACAAAAAGCGGTACTGCAGGTACGGGGGTAGGGGGGTCCGGCCGCATGCGCAGTGGACGGGGCGGGGGGGGCGCTGCGCTCGCCGCTGCCGCCCGTGCCAGCAGAAACCGGCGCTGCAGCTCGGCGGATGCGGGGGGGGAAGGCGGAGCCCTGGGAGGTTCCATTTTCCCCAAATTGGGGAAAATTATTCAATTTGGGTTTTTTTTCGGTGCTTTTCCGCAACGGAAAAGACTTCAGGGTTTTGTTAGGGTTTTTTCTTGCCCTTCCCCGCCGCCGGGGACGGCGCCCATGCGGGGGCTGACGCTGCAGAACCGTAAATTGAACCCCCAAATTGAACCCCGAACATGAATAACATTTTCCCCAATTTGGGGAAAAGGGAACCTTCCCCGGTCCCGCCTCCCCCCGCTCCCCGAGCCGCACCGCCGGTTTCTGCTGGCACGGGCGGCAGCGGCGGCGAGCGCAGCGCCCCCCTTTCTACTGGGCATGCGCGTCCCCCCCCCCCCCCCCCCCCGCCCTGTACCTGCGTACCTGCAGTACCGCTTTTTGTCCACGAGGGGGCAGTAGCGAGCACGGCGCCGCCCTCACTACTGCGCATGCGCCACCGGGCGGGGCGTCCTCACCATGGCAACCGCCATTGACGTCCCACTCCGGCCAATCGGAGCGCGGCAGGCGATCCGACCAATCGGAGCGCGGCGGTCGCGTTGTGATTGGCTCGTCCTCCTGTCAATCCGCCCGGGGGGCGGTTGCCATGGTGAGGAAGCCCCGCCCGGTCGCGCATGCGCAGTAGTAAGGACGGCGCCGCCCTCACTACTGCGCATGCGCCACCGGGCGGGGCGTCCTCACCATGGCAACCGCCCCCTGGCGGATTGACAGGAGGACGAGCCAATCACAGCGCGACCGCCGCGCTCCGATTGGTCGGATCGCCTGCCGCGCTCCGATTGGCCGGGGTGGGAGGCGCTGAAGATTGACGGCGCGACCGACCAATGGGACGGGCTCCCCGAGGACGGAAGCCGCTTCCGGCGCCGTGACCAATGGGCGCGCCGCATGGGCGGGCCGAGCCGCTCCGGAAGCGGAGGGGGCCGGGGGAAAATGGCGGCGCGCGCAGAAGCGGCTGCGGCGCGGCGCGGCGCGGACCGCACCGCACCGGACCGGCGCGGGCGGAAAGCACCGGGCAGCCGGACAGCGTCGCGGTGCCGCTGGACAGCGTCGCGGTGCCGCTGGACAGCGTCGCGGTGCCGCTGGACAGCGTCGCGGTGCCGCTGGACAGCGTCGCGAGGCAGCTGGACAGCGTCGAGGCCAGCGGGGGGGCGCGGGGAAGGCGGCCGGGGTCCCGAGGCGGCTCCGAGGGGAGACGGCGTTGCGGGGGGGCGGGCTGAGGCGTCTGGGGAGGTGCTCGCGGCTCCTGGGGCTGGCAAACGGGCTCGCGTGGCTGGTGTTGGGGCTTCAGCCGGAGAGGGAGTCGTGTGGCTTTGGGCTGAGGGGCGGGGGTGGAGTCCGGCGTTTTGGGGACTCGAGCAGAGGCTCAGCGGCTGGGTTTTGGGGCTCGGAAGGGGGCAGTAAGTGATGCGGTTTGGGGGCGGAGAGCAGAAGCCGTTTTGGCTGGTTCTGCACGGGGGGTGGGCAGGAGGGCGTTGGGGGCTGCGGGGGAAAGCAGGGGCTGGGCGGGCTGCGGGGTGCTCAAACAGCAGGTGAGGTTTTCAAATCTGCAACTTGTAACTGTTGCAGCTTTGTTCTGGCTTCCTCCATTTTTGCAAAAGCTTCTGTTGCTAGACAGAGCATTCCTCTGTGTATCAGCTACTTGAGCTAGTTTATTTCAATGCGTCTGATCAGGTTTGTCTGTTCAGCAAAGTGGCATTTAAAGGTGACGTTTCACCGGATGCCAGCGGCTGTGCCTTATTTCCAGTATAAAGATGTATTCCCCAAATATCAGAGTGGGATATAACAACTGCAGCTGGTCAAAAGTAACACTGAAATGCAAAATTTAGAATTTCTTTTTTCCCATTGGCTCCTCCTCAGTATGAACACAAAGTTAATTTCTATTCTTAATTCCTATTTATGCTACATATATGAAGGATGAACGCGAGGAAAGGAGACCATAAAATACTGGCCTATTGCTATTTGTATGCTGTGCTTTGAACAGAAGAGACAAAACTGTCCTTTTTGTGAAATAATACTGGCTGTATCAGTGCCGTCCTCGTGTTTTTATTCAAAAATGTGAGATTTGTTGCCCCGAATGGTGAGAGTAGTTTTTGTTAATGGAAGTCGCAAGAGGTTCTGCCACCTTAAAAACCATAGAATCGTAGAATGGTTAGAGTTGGAAGGGACCTTCAAGATCATCGTGTTGCAGCCCCCCTGCCTTGGGCAGGGACGCCTCCACTAGAGCGGGTTGCTCAAAGCCCCGTCCAGCCTGGCCTTAAACACTTCCAGGGATGGGGCATCCACAGCTTCCCCGGGCAACCTGTTCCAGTGCCTCACCACCCTCACGGTAAAGAATTTCCTCCTAACATCTAGTCTGAATCTCCCCTCTTCCGATTTAAAACCGTTACCCCTTGTCCTGTCGCTACCTTTCCCGACAGAGAGTCCCTCTCCGGCTCTCCCGTAGGCTCCCTTCAGATATTGGAAGGCTGCTCTGAGGTCTCCCCGGAGCCTTCTCTTCTCCAGGCTGAACAACCCCAGCTCTCTCAGTCTCTCTTCACAGGGGAGGTGCTCCGTCCCTCCGATGGTTTTCGTGGCCCTCCGCTGGGCCCCTTCCAACAGGTCCACGTCCTTCCCGTGTCGAGGACTCCAAAGCTGGACACCGTACGCCAGGTGGGGTCTCGCGCGCGCAGAGTAGAGGGGGGTAGAATCGCCTCCCGTGACCCGCTGGCCACGCTTCTCTTGATGCAGCCCAGGGTGGGGTTGGCTTTCTGGGCTGCCAGCGCGCGTTGCCGGCTCGTACTGACATGTAATAATGCTACTGACGTACCGTTAGCAGCCTCGTGTTAAAAGAAGCGAGAAGCTGTAATATCCTTAATTTAGACAGTTTTTACGTGAAATGGTGCATCCTCACTGTTTCGTCACTTTCAGGAGCGAGCAATTGACCGAGAGCAGGAGAGAGACCTTTTCCAGCAAGAGATAGGGAAGCCGGAACAACAGCTTAAGGTTCCACAAAGGATTCGGCCTGTCAGCGAGCATCAAACCGGAGAGGTAACGCGCGCTATTGCTTGTACTCAAGGGATCTAAATGGTACGCTGACAGCCGTTCGGATACCCTAGGGAAGCTGTTTTATGGTGTCCCTAACCTGCATCCGTTCGCAAGGCAGGAAAGGAAATCCCCCGAGATGCAAGGCTACGGTGTCGGGGGAACGTGGGGAAAGTGTGTTCTGGGTGTTTTTTGAGTCGGTCGGTTGGATGTTTTTAGTAGCAGACACACAGAAGCCTCGTAACTTTCAAAAAGACTCCCTCGCGTAACTTAATTTAGAAAATGGGGTTTTCAAAAGCCCGTGGAAACATTCAGGACTCCTGTAGCGATTCCCCCTGCTCTTGCGTCCTTTTGTGACATCCTGTTGGTAGCACGGGTACGGGCACCGCAGGAACGCGGTGACCAAGGGGTCACAGCCGAGACGTAGCGGCGCTCTCTGCGTGCGCCTCCCCGGGAGACGTCTGTCTCCCCTGAAACAATCTGGTGACCGCAGAAGGGCAGCTCGAGGAAGTCACAGCAACCTCTTAGGCCCAGCAAAAGCCAGAAAAGCGACAGCGGTGCAAACGCTGTGTGTTGTGAAGCTTTTTGCCTGTCTTGTTTGGTGACCTTTGGGTCAATTGAACTGCATTTTATTTTTTGGTGGGTTTTCTCCTGTCTTGCTTTTAGAGCAAGGCTGATATTTTTGCGTGATTCTCTCGCCCGATTTTCAGTCTTCAGCTTCTTCTCAGGTGGCACTGCGATTTTCAAAGAAAAGCTCTTCCTTTCGGTTCAGTTCAGTTGCTGTCGTTCGGTTCTTAAATGGTAGCAACGTTTAGTATTCTATATTAGATAGTTTATGACCACAGACAGTAATGGGACATACATGGATAGACGTGAAATGTAAGTTGTCAAAATATTTATTGCCTTACAATTCTCGGAGGTAGGGGTGTGTTTCCTGGGGTTTCAAAATCTATTTCACTAAAAAGGTTTGTAACAAATCCTGCAAAGTGTTCAGCCCGTACCGGGCGACCTGGCTGTCGTCAGCCTCTGCGTACAAGGAGTGGTGGGCCATTAGCCGAATGTGTGTTAACCGACACGCGTGGAGCAATTCCGCATCCGTCTGCTTCTGTGGCAAAGCGGGTGCCCGCTCCTGTCCTACGGACACGTTCCACAGAGGGGGGAGGCACAATTAGTTTTCCTGAATCCGGGATGTTCGTTTTGAGTTCGTTTTGTGATGCGTCTCCTCATAATTTGAGGCATGGGTAGCGTGTGAATTCCTAGTTAAAATTCTCACAGTTAAAAAGGCAAAACTTCTCCCGAGAAAAAAAATTTCAAATTTGATTGCATAATGAAACGAGGCCTGTTTTTCTGCACAGAAACGATTTGTGGGAATCGTCCTGAATTACAAGCGTGTATACCCAGATGTGTACACTCCAAGTTGGCAGATAGGCTGCAGCAGCAATGTAAAGCATGCTTTAAGGTGAAAGATGGCTGTAACTGTGATGAAAACTTTAAGGTTCGTACTAGATGCTTTTAAAGTAGGATTTTTCACAGGCAGGCGCAGCGGCAATTTTAGAGCCGAGTGGTGCCGAATATTACCCATTTACAGACAGAATTCTCGGTACTGTCTTAGATTTACATCGAATTTCTATCAAATGAGCCACCTAGCCTTCCTATATAGTATATTTTGGTGCCCCGATATTACTTGGCGTATTTCATAAGTATACCTTTTATGGCCGTTTCTCGTGCTTTTCCGAGAGAGCTGCTTTACTTTTTCATAGTTGCACGGTTTTTGAATGCCTCTTCTGCCTTTCAGATCTTCTCTTTCTCCTACGCCTTAAATACTCGTACAAGAACAGGCAGAAAATGTTATGTGCAGCTGTAACGTGCTTTGGGGTTTTTTTTTGGTAGGATGAAATGGAAATACTGGGACTGGCGATCCAGAAGTCTGAAGAAGCCACCGTAAAGGACCGTCCCAGTGACTACCGTCGAGTTAGGATTATTAAAAGCACCAAAGCGACACGCTCGTAGAGATGGGGACTACCTCTGGACACGTGTTAATCCCGGTCAGGTGTCCTCGGGATACAGATGGTCTGCGCTTCCTGCTCTGACAAGACAGAAGCGATGAGCTTCAGGATGAGCTCCTGAAGACAAGAAAGAGGCCAGGTGCCGGGGTTCTTGTCTCTTTGTTTGTTTGTTTGTTTGTTTGTTTGTTTGTTTTGGGCGGGGGGTGGTGGGTGGGTGGGCGGGCGTGTGGCTTCCAAAACAGGGTGCGCGGTTGACTGCAGGTGGCAGCCTGCAGAGCTCTTTTGCTGCCTGACCTCGCCTTTTCTTTGTCACTCCTCTTTCATGGCATCTGCGCTGAAAGCCGGGGCGGTCAACGAAGAGACGTGGACAAAACGGGACGAACCGGCGCCGCTTCTGCCTGTTTTCCAGGCTTTGCCACGAACCAAGGAGCATCATCAGCCTCGTCACTGGTGGCGGCGAGTCCTGAGGTGGCTTAGGTGAGTCGAGCCTTCCAGGAACGTCCGTTGTCCGTAGCCTACGGCGTGTCATTTGGACGTCAGTCGGAAGGAGGTTTCCCTTTCTGAAAGGGCACCGGTTTCTCGTGCCAAGCGGTTGCCTCTCCTGAAGTTCCCACGAGAGGGGATCCTCGGAGACGATGCGCTGGGCAGCAGAAGTCATCAGCGAGGAGACGTCGCGCGCTCTATTAAATAGGGACAAAAAGAAAGACGATGTCCTTCCAAAGGCCCGAGCGCGGCACCTCTTCCGACGGCCGATGGCATGGCCGGCCTTTGGGCTCTGGGTCCCCCGTAACAGCGGGGACACGGCCAAACCCTGTTCCTCTGCGTGTTCGGCACAGCCAAAAGCCTTGGCCGGTCCGCCGGTCGTTTTCGGTAGCCTGGTGGATCGCGGCACCGGGGATTGGATTTCCCCCCGCCAAAAGTACAGCCGTTTGGGGAATCTCTTACCTTCCTGGTTTTTTCTATCGTAAAGGAGACTTTAAAAAAAGGGTTAAAGTCGTATAACGTGCAAACTGACTTGCAGGCTTTAAACGGCAACCGTCCACCGGCTGTAGCCTACAGCGTCTTAGGCGTCCCTAAGCGGCGAGGTATTTGTTCCAAATCTTTGAAAAGAGAGGCGACTGAAGGTAACGGGTTGGGTGTTTGGTTGGGTTTTTTTTCTAGTTTTTTTGTTTTTTGTTTTTCCCCCCCCTTTTCTTTAGGCGGAGCGCTCTGAAGAACCTGATTTCTGCCTGGCTTTCAGCGTCGCGTTTCCCCGGCAGTGCGGTAGCATCTCTCTCGGGCAGTGCCGCCGGCCAGATGTCCCTCCTCCTTGGGTAGGAGAGAAAGCAGCCCCCGGTCAAATGACAACTGCGCGTTCTGGAGACGGAGAGCGCAACGGTGGGGGTTCGGAGCTGTGCCAGTTGAATTCGCGCCGAAGAAAAAGTCCGAGGCTTTTCTAGCGTGAGTATTTTTCTTGGCCGTATCTAAACGCGCGCAGAGCTTTCCAGCGGCAGGGAAAGGGAAGGGAGGAGGCGCTTCCCCCCAGCGGGCGGAGGGTTTGTTCCGCTGTTAGGCTGAGAAGGTGTTGCAAGTGGCACGGGTCAGTCTGAATAGGGACCTGAAGCGTCGGGATGGCTCCGGCTTTGGCAGGCCGTGCCGTCTTTGGAGCGGAGCTGTTTCCCCGCAATCCTCCTGTAGCTCAGCTCCTGTCCTGTCCCTCGGCCGGAGGGAATTCCTCTACTCTCTTCGGTGCTCTTTCGTTTGATGATGCTGATCTCCGGTTGGGGTTTGCTGTTTGTTTTGCAGGTGCCTCGTTGTCCGCGTCTCGTGCTGCTCGACAGATGCCCCGGCCCGGGTTTGCAGCCGGTGGTGGAGCCGCCTGAGGGGAAGGGGCCAGCCCTGGGTCTGGTCGTTCGGTGCATTTTTTGGGGCGAATTAAAAAAACCGGTGTGTGTGTGGGGGGGGGTGGTGGTGTGATGATGTCATTTGGGGCAGCCGGATGTCAGCGGGGGAGCGACAGTGCGGCGGAGGAGCAGGTGAGTGGGGGTTAAGTGGGGTTCCCCCCACAAGAGGGTGGGTCACGGCCCCCAAACGCCTGAAAACTTGGTGCGGGGCAGGTGGTTGGGGTTTTGGGCGGTGGTGTTTAAAAAATGTTAAAAGCTGTATATGCGGGGGTGAGGCATTGGAGTAGAGAACAATCTCTCATTTTTCTGTGTGTTGAAAAATAATATTCCCTTACGTATATAAAAGGAGTTCCAAATACCAACCCGTATCTCTAAGGATTCTGTATTATTTAATGGGAGTTTAGACGACGGAAAGATTTTTTAAAAGATTTATTTATAAAGAGAGATTGAAGCGTCAAAGCGGATGTCTGGACAGGTCGCTAGTCCAATTGGATGTTGTCTATCGTGCGTGTTAATCTGTAAGTCTAAACAGATGTGACTCTTAGCAGACGTTCTGTCGAAGTGTATCAAGAGCATCCGTTTTCCCTAAGTCTTACCCACGGGTCGGTCAGTGCGGAGGCGTAAACGCCTGTGCTGTAGATGGTTCCAGACTGCAAAGAGAGCCTATCGCTAGAAGGGATTTCCAAACTGGCCCTCCCCTCTGCTCTCTCTTGCCGGCGTCCAAGCGCTTTCAAAAGCGCTTTAAGCAGGAGTGTTGATTCCCAGGAGGATAGGGAAGCTCTACAGAGAGACTTAGGTAGATTGGATCGTTGGGCCAACATCAGTGGTATGAGTTTCAACAAGGGCGAGCGCCAGGTTCTGCGCGTGGGCCACAATAACCCCGAGCAGCGCTACAGGCTTGGGGAAACGTGGCTGGAAAACCACCTGGAAGAAAGAGACCTGGGGGTTCTAATGGACAAGCGGCTGAACGTGAGCCGGCAGTGTGCCCAGGTGGCCACGAAAGCCAACGGCATCCTGGCTTGTATTAGAAACAGCGTGAGCAGCAGAAGTAGGGAGGCGATTGTGCCCCTGTACTCGGCACTGGTGAGGCCACACCTGGAGTATCGCGTCCGGTTTTGGGCACCTCAATCCAAGAGAGATGTCGAGGTGCTGGAGCGAGTGCAGAGGAGGGCAACGAAGCTGGTGAAGGGCCTGGAAAACAAATCCTATGAAGAGCGGTTGAAGGAGCTGGGACTGTTTAGTATGAGGAAGAGGGGGCTGAGGGGAGACCTCGTCACTCTCTAAACCTACTTGAAAGGACACTGTAGAGAGGTCGGTGCTGGTCTCCTGGCACGGGTAGGTAATGACAGAACGAGAGGGAACGGCTTCAAGCTCCAACAGGGTAGGTTTAGACTGGACATTAGGAAAGAATGTTTCACAGAGGGAGTGGTCGGGCATTGGAACAGGCTACCCAGGGAGGTGGTCGAGTCACCATCCCTGGATGTGTTTAAGAACCGTTGAGATGTGGTGTTGGGGGATATGGTGTAGGGGAGAACTTTGTAGAGTAGGGTAGATGGTTGGACTCGATGATCCCAAGGGTCTCTTGCAACCTAGACGATTCTATGATTCTATGAAAAGCAGCCCCTTCCCCCGTTTCCCCTCCCGCCCTGGGGAGCTGGATCGGTGCAGCGGGACAGGAGGAAAAAAACGCAGCCCCGTTTTCCTGCAGGGACGCAAAGCTCCCCGATGTCTCTGTGGTGGATAAGGCGGCACCCCCGCCTGCCTTCCTGGACGCCGGCGGACTGGCTGCTGTCGCCCCCACGGCCCCCGGGGCCACGCGCAGAGCGCCGCGGCGTCCCTGGGGCTGGTTGCGGGGCGAACACCGGAGGTTTTTGGCGCCGAGGCGACGGCTGCGGCTGCCCGGACTGCGAGCGGGGACAGGGCAGAGAGCGGGAAGGCCTGCCCGCCGGTAAGTGGTCACGGTCCCTGGGTGGAGGGAAGCGGGCTGAGAGCGGTCACCGCTCATGGCCCCGGTGAGGTCTCAGAGGGGGACAAGGAAGGGGGCGTGGGCGCTGCCCGGTGCTTTCCGCCCGCTGCGGACCGGTCCGCAGCGATTTCTGGGCTGGCCGCCGTTTTCCCCCGGCCCCCTCCGGTTCCGGAGCGGCTCGGCCCGCCCATACCGCGCGCCCATTGGTCGCGGTGCCGTAAGCGGCGTCCGTCCTCTAGGAGCCCCCGTCCCATTGGTCGATCGCGCCGTCAATCTCCAGCGCCTCCCAGTCCGGCCAATCGGAGCGCGGCAGGCGATCCGACCAATCGGAGCGGGGCGGTCGCGTTGTGATTGGCTCGTCCTCCTGTCAATCCGCCCAGGGGGCGGTTGCCATGGTGAGGAAGCCCCGCCCGGTCGCGCATGCGCAGTAGTAAGGACGGCGCCGTCCTCACTACTGCGCATGCGCCACCGGGCGGGGCGTCCTCACCATGGCAACCGCCATTGACGTCCCACTCCGGCCAATCGGAGCGCGGCAGGCGATCCGACCAATCGGAGCGCGGCGGTCGCGTTGTGATTGGCTCGTCCTCCTGTCAATCCTCCCGGGGGCGGTTGCCATGGTGAGGAAGCCCCGCCTGGTCGCGCATGCGCAGTAGTAAGGGCGGCGCCGTGCTCGCTACTGCCGCCTTGTGGACAAAAATCGGTACTGCAGGTGGGGGGCGCGCATGCGCAGTGGAAAGAGTGGCGCCGCCCTCGCTGCTGCCGCCGCTTGTGGACAAAAAGCGGTACTGCAGGTACGGGGGTAGGGGGGTCCGGCCGCATGCGCAGTGGACGGGGCGGGGGGGGCGCTGCGCTCGCCGCTGCCGCCCGTGCCAGCAGAAACCGGCGCTGCAGCTCGGCGGATGCGGGGGGGGAAGGCGGAGCCCTGGGAGGTTCCATTTTCCCCAAATTGGGGAAAATTATTCAATTTGGGGTTTTTTTCGGTGCTTTTCCGCAACGGAAAAGACTTCAGGGTTTTGTTAGGGTTTTTCTTGCCCTTCCCCGCCGCCGGGGACGGCGCCCATGCGGGGGCTGACGCTGCAGAACCGTAAATTGAACCCCCAAATTGAACCCCGAACATGAATAACATTTTCCCCAATTTGGGGAAAAGGGAACCTTCCCCGGTCCCGCCTCCCCCCGCTCCCCGAGCCGCACCGCCGGTTTCTGCTGGCACGGGCGGCAGCGGCGGCGAGCGCAGCGCCCCCCTTTCTACTGGGCATGCGCGTCCCCCCCCCCCCCCCCCCCCCCCGCCCTGTACCTGCGTACCTGCAGTACCGCTTTTTGTCCACGAGGGGGCAGTAGCGAGCACGGCGCCGCCCTCACTACTGCGCATGCGCCACCGGGCGGGGCGTCCTCACCATGGCAACCGCCATTGACGTCCCACTCCGGCCAATCGGAGCGCGGCAGGCGATCCGACCAATCGGAGCGCGGCGGTCGCGTTGTGATTGGCTCGTCCTCCTGTCAATCCGCCCGGGGGGCGGTTGCCATGGTGAGGAAGCCCCGCCCGGTCGCGCATGCGCAGTAGTAAGGACGGCGCCGCCCTCACTACTGCGCATGCGCCACCGGGCGGGGCGTCCTCACCATGGCAACCGCCCCCTGGCGGATTGACAGGAGGACGAGCCAATCACAGCGCGACCGCCGCGCTCCGATTGGTCGGATCGCCTGCCGCGCTCCGATTGGCCGGGGTGGGAGGCGCTGAAGATTGACGGCGCGACCGACCAATGGGACGGGCTCCCCGAGGACGGAAGCCGCTTCCGGCGCCGTGACCAATGGGCGCGCCGCATGGGCGGGCCGAGCCGCTCCGGAAGCGGAGGGGGCCGGGGGAAAATGGCGGCGCGCGCAGAAGCGGCTGCGGCGCGGCGCGGCGCGGACCGCACCGCACCGGACCGGCGCGGGCGGAAAGCACCGGGCAGCCGGACAGCGTCGCGGTGCCGCTGGACAGCGTCGCGGTGCCGCTGGACAGCGTCGCGAGGCAGCTGGACAGCGTCGAGGCCAGCGGGGGGGCGCGGGGAAGGCGGCCGGGGTCCCGAGGCGGCTCCGAGGGGAGACGGCGTTGCGGGGGGGCGGGCTGAGGCGTCTGGGGAGGTGCTCGCGGCTCCTGGGGCTGGCAAACGGGCTCGCGTGGCTGGTGTTGGGGCTTCAGCCGGAGAGGGAGTCGTGTGGCTTTGGGCTGAGGGGCGGGGGTGGAGTCCGGCGTTTTGGGGACTCGAGCAGAGGCTCAGCGGCTGGGTTTTGGGGCTCGGAAGGGGGCAGTAAGTGATGCGGTTTGGGGGCGGAGAGCAGAAGCCGTTTTGGCTGGTTCTGCAGGGGGGGTGGGCAGGAGGGCGTTGGGGGCTGCGGGGGAAAGCAGGGGCTGGGCGGGCTGCGGGGTGCTCAAACAGCAGGTGAGGTTTTCAAATCTGCAACTTGTAACTGTTGCAGCTTTGTTCTGGCTTCCTCCATTTTTGCAAAAGCTTCTGTTGCTAGACAGAGCATTCCTCTGTGTATCAGCTACTTGAGCTAGTTTATTTCAATGCGTCTGATCAGGTTTGTCTGTTCAGCAAAGTGGCATTTAAAGGTGACGTTTCACCGGATGCCAGCGGCTGTGCCTTATTTCCAGTATAAAGATGTATTCCCCAAATATCAGAGTGGGATATAACAACTGCAGCTGGTCAAAAGTAACACTGAAATGCAAAATTTAGAATTTCTTTTTTCCCATTGGCTCCTCCTCAGTATGAACACAAAGTTAATTTCTATTCTTAATTCCTATTTATGCTACATATATGAAGGATGAACGCGAGGAAAGGAGACCATAAAATACTGGCCTATTGCTATTTGTATGCTGTGCTTTGAACAGAAGAGACAAAACTGTCCTTTTTGTGAAATAATACTGGCTGTATCAGTGCCGTCCTCGTGTTTTTATTCAAAAATGTGAGATTTGTTGCCCCGAATGGTGAGAGTAGTTTTTGTTAATGGAAGTCGCAAGAGGTTCTGCCACCTTAAAAACCATAGAATCGTAGAATGGTTAGAGTTGGAAGGGACCTTCAAGATCATCGTGTTGCAGCCCCCCTGCCTTGGGCAGGGACGCCTCCACTAGAGCGGGTTGCTCAAAGCCCCGTCCAGCCTGGCCTTAAACACTTCCAGGGATGGGGCATCCACAGCTTCCCCGGGCAACCTGTTCCAGTGCCTCACCACCCTCACGGTAAAGAATTTCCTCCTAACATCTAGTCTGAATCTCCCCTCTTCCGATTTAAAACCGTTACCCCTTGTCCTGTCGCTACCTTTCCCGACAGAGAGTCCCTCTCCGGCTCTCCCGTAGGCTCCCTTCAGATATTGGAAGGCTGCTCTGAGGTCTCCCCGGAGCCTTCTCTTCTCCAGGCTGAACAACCCCAGCTCTCTCAGTCTCTCTTCACAGGGGAGGTGCTCCGTCCCTCCGATGGTTTTCGTGGCCCTCCGCTGGGCCCCTTCCAACAGGTCCACGTCCTTCCCGTGTCGAGGACTCCAAAGCTGGACACCGTACGCCAGGTGGGGTCTCGCGCGCGCAGAGTAGAGGGGGGTAGAATCGCCTCCCGTGACCCGCTGGCCACGCTTCTCTTGATGCAGCCCAGGGTGGGGTTGGCTTTCTGGGCTGCCAGCGCGCGTTGCCGGCTCGTACTGACATGTAATAATGCTACTGACGTACCGTTAGCAGCCTCGTGTTAAAAGAAGCGAGAAGCTGTAATATCCTTAATTTAGACAGTTTTTACGTGAAATGGTGCATCCTCACTGTTTTGTCACTTTCAGGAGCGAGCAATTGACCGAGAGCAGGAGAGAGACCTTTTCCAGCAAGAGATAGGGAAGCCGGAACAACAGCTTAAGGTTCCACAAAGGATTCGGCCTGTCAGCGAGCATCAAACCGGAGAGGTAACGCGCGCTATTGCTTGTACTCAAGGGATCTAAATGGTACGCTGACAGCCGTTCGGATACCCTAGGGAAGCTGTTTTATGGTGTCCCTAACCTGCATCCGTTCGCAAGGCAGGAAAGGAAATCCCCCGAGATGCAAGGCTACGGTGTCGGGGGAACGTGGGGAAAGTGTGTTCTGGGTGTTTTTTGAGTCGGTCGGTTGGATGTTTTTAGTAGCAGACACACAGAAGCCTCGTAACTTTCAAAAAGACTCCCTCGCGTAACTTAATTTAGAAAATGGGGTTTTCAAAAGCCCGTGGAAACATTCAGGACTCCTGTAGCGATTCCCCCTGCTCTTGCGTCCTTTTGTGACATCCTGTTGGTAGCACGGGTACGGGCACCGCAGGAACGCGGTGACCAAGGGGTCACAGCCGAGACGTAGCGGCGCTCTCTGCGTGCGCCTCCCCGGGAGACGTCTGTCTCCCCTGAAACAATCTGGTGACCGCAGAAGGGCAGCTCGAGGAAGTCACAGCAACCTCTTAGGCCCAGCAAAAGCCAGAAAAGCGACAGCGGTGCAAACGCTGTGTGTTGTGAAGCTTTTTGCCTGTCTTGTTTGGTGACCTTTGGGTCAATTGAACTGCATTTTATTTTTTGGTGGGTTTTCTCCTGTCTTGCTTTTAGAGCAAGGCTGATATTTTTGCGTGATTCTCTCGCCCGATTTTCAGTCTTCAGCTTCTTCTCAGGTGGCACTGCGATTTTCAAAGAAAAGCTCTTCCTTTCGGTTCAGTTCAGTTGCTGTCGTTCGGTTCTTAAATGGTAGCAACGTTTAGTATTCTATATTAGATAGTTTATGACCACAGACAGTAATGGGACATACATGGATAGACGTGAAATGTAAGTTGTCAAAATATTTATTGCCTTACAATTCTCGGAGGTAGGGGTGTGTTTCCTGGGGTTTCAAAATCTATTTCACTAAAAAGGTTTGTAACAAATCCTGCAAAGTGTTCAGCCCGTACCGGGCGACCTGGCTGTCGTCAGCCTCTGCGTACAAGGAGTGGTGGGCCATTAGCCGAATGTGTGTTAACCGACACGCGTGGAGCAATTCCGCATCCGTCTGCTTCTGTGGCAAAGCGGGTGCCCGCTCCTGTCCTACGGACACGTTCCACAGAGGGGGGAGGCACAATTAGTTTTCCTGAATCCGGGATGTTCGTTTTGAGTTCGTTTTGTGATGCGTCTCCTCATAATTTGAGGCATGGGTAGCGTGTGAATTCCTAGTTAAAATTCTCACAGTTAAAAAGGCAAAACTTCTCCCGAGAAAAAAAATTTCAAATTTGATTGCATAATGAAACGAGGCCTGTTTTTCTGCACAGAAACGATTTGTGGGAATCGTCCTGAATTACAAGCGTGTATACCCAGATGTGTACACTCCAAGTTGGCAGATAGGCTGCAGCAGCAATGTAAAGCATGCTTTAAGGTGAAAGATGGCTGTAACTGTGATGAAAACTTTAAGGTTCGTACTAGATGCTTTTAAAGTAGGATTTTTCACAGGCAGGCGCAGCGGCAATTTTAGAGCCGAGTGGTGCCGAATATTACCCATTTACAGACAGAATTCTCGGTACTGTCTTAGATTTACATCGAATTTCTATCAAATGAGCCACCTAGCCTTCCTATATAGTATATTTTGGTGCCCCGATATTACTTGGCGTATTTCATAAGTATACCTTTTATGGCCGTTTCTCGTGCTTTTCCGAGAGAGCTGCTTTACTTTTTCATAGTTGCACGGTTTTTGAATGCCTCTTCTGCCTTTCAGATCTTCTCTTTCTCCTACGCCTTAAATACTCGTACAAGAACAGGCAGAAAATGTTATGTGCAGCTGTAACGTGCTTTGGGGTTTTTTTTTGGTAGGATGAAATGGAAATACTGGGACTGGCGATCCAGAAGTCTGAAGAAGCCACCGTAAAGGACCGTCCCAGTGACTACCGTCGAGTTAGGATTATTAAAAGCACCAAAGCGACACGCTCGTAGAGATGGGGACTACCTCTGGACACGTGTTAATCCCGGTCAGGTGTCCTCGGGATACAGATGGTCTGCGCTTCCTGCTCTGACAAGACAGAAGCGATGAGCTTCAGGATGAGCTCCTGAAGACAAGAAAGAGGCCAGGTGCCGGGGTTCTTGTCTCTTTGTTTGTTTGTTTGTTTGTTTGTTTGTTTGTTTTGGGCGGGGGGTGGTGGGTGGGTGGGCGGGCGTGTGGCTTCCAAAACAGGGTGCGCGGTTGACTGCAGGTGGCAGCCTGCAGAGCTCTTTTGCTGCCTGACCTCGCCTTTTCTTTGTCACTCCTCTTTCATGGCATCTGCGCTGAAAGCCGGGGCGGTCAACGAAGAGACGTGGACAAAACGGGACGAACCGGCGCCGCTTCTGCCTGTTTTCCAGGCTTTGCCACGAACCAAGGAGCATCATCAGCCTCGTCACTGGTGGCGGCGAGTCCTGAGGTGGCTTAGGTGAGTCGAGCCTTCCAGGAACGTCCGTTGTCCGTAGCCTACGGCGTGTCATTTGGACGTCAGTCGGAAGGAGGTTTCCCTTTCTGAAAGGGCACCGGTTTCTCGTGCCAAGCGGTTGCCTCTCCTGAAGTTCCCACGAGAGGGGATCCTCGGAGACGATGCGCTGGGCAGCAGAAGTCATCAGCGAGGAGACGTCGCGCGCTCTATTAAATAGGGACAAAAAGAAAGACGATGTCCTTCCAAAGGCCCGAGCGCGGCACCTCTTCCGACGGCCGATGGCATGGCCGGCCTTTGGGCTCTGGGTCCCCCGTAACAGCGGGGACACGGCCAAACCCTGTTCCTCTGCGTGTTCGGCACAGCCAAAAGCCTTGGCCGGTCCGCCGGTCGTTTTCGGTAGCCTGGTGGATCGCGGCACCGGGGATTGGATTTCCCCCCGCCAAAAGTACAGCCGTTTGGGGAATCTCTTACCTTCCTGGTTTTTTCTATCGTAAAGGAGACTTTAAAAAAAGGGTTAAAGTCGTATAACGTGCAAACTGACTTGCAGGCTTTAAACGGCAACCGTCCACCGGCTGTAGCCTACAGCGTCTTAGGCGTCCCTAAGCGGCGAGGTATTTGTTCCAAATCTTTGAAAAGAGAGGCGACTGAAGGTAACGGGTTGGGTGTTTGGTTGGGTTTTTTTTCTAGTTTTTTTGTTTTTTGTTTTTCCCCCCCCTTTTCTTTAGGCGGAGCGCTCTGAAGAACCTGATTTCTGCCTGGCTTTCAGCGTCGCGTTTCCCCGGCAGTGCGGTAGCATCTCTCTCGGGCAGTGCCGCCGGCCAGATGTCCCTCCTCCTTGGGTAGGAGAGAAAGCAGCCCCCGGTCAAATGACAACTGCGCGTTCTGGAGACGGAGAGCGCAACGGTGGGGGTTCGGAGCTGTGCCAGTTGAATTAGCGCCGAAGAAAAAGTCCGAGGCTTTTCTAGCGTGAGTATTTTTCTTGGCCGTATCTAAACGCGCGCAGAGCTTTCCAGCGGCAGGGAAAGGGAAGGGAGGAGGCGCTTCCCCCCAGCGGGCGGAGGGTTTGTTCCGCTGTTAGGCTGAGAAGGTGTTGCAAGTGGCACGGGTCAGTCTGAATAGGGACCTGAAGCGTCGGGATGGCTCCGGCTTTGGCAGGCCGTGCCGTCTTTGGAGCGGAGCTGTTTCCCCGCAATCCTCCTGTAGCTCAGCTCCTGTCCTGTCCCTCGGCCGGAGGGAATTCCTCTACTCTCTTCGGTGCTCTTTCGTTTGATGATGCTGATCTCCGGTTGGGGTTTGCTGTTTGTTTTGCAGGTGCCTCGTTGTCCGCGTCTCGTGCTGCTCGACAGATGCCCCGGCCCGGGTTTGCAGCCGGTGGTGGAGCCGCCTGAGGGGAAGGGGCCAGCCCTGGGTCTGGTCGTTCGGTGCATTTTTTGGGGCGAATTAAAAAAACCGGTGCGTGGGGGGGGGGGGGTGGTGGTGTGATGATGTCATTTGGGGCAGCCGGATGTCAGCGGGGGAGCGACGGTGCGGCGGAGGAGCAGGTGAGTGGGGGTTAAGTGGGGTTCCCCCCACAAGAGGGTGGGTCACGGCCCCCAAACGCCTGAAAACTTGGTGCGGGGCAGGTGGTTGGGGTTTTGGGCGGTGGTGTTTAAAAAATGTTAAAAGCTGTATATGCGGGGGTGAGGCATTGGAGTAGAGAACAATCTCTCATTTTTCTGTGTGTTGAAAACTAATATTCCCTTACGTATATAAAAGGAGTTCCAAATACCAACCCGTATCTCTAAGGATTCTGTATTATTTAATGGGAGTTTAGACGACGGAAAGATTTTTTAAAAGATTTATTTATAAAGAGAGATTGAAGCGTCAAAGCGGATGTCTGGACAGGTCGCTAGTCCAATTGGATGTTGTCTATCGTGCGTGTTAATCTGTAAGTCTAAACAGATGTGACTCTTAGCAGACGTTCTGTCGAAGTGTATCAAGAGCATCCGTTTTCCCTAAGTCTTACCCACGGGTCGGTCAGTGCGGAGGCGTAAACGCCTGTGCTGTAGATGGTTCCAGACTGCAAAGAGAGCCTATCGCTAGAAGGGATTTCCAAACTGGCCCTCCCCTCTGCTCTCTCTTGCCGGCGTCCAAGCGCTTTCAAAAGCGCTTTAAGCAGGAGTGTTGATTCCCAGGAGGATAGGGAAGCTCTACAGAGAGACTTAGGTAGATTGGATCGTTGGGCCAACATCAGTGGTATGAGTTTCAACAAGGGCGAGCGCCAGGTTCTGCGCGTGGGCCACAATAACCCCGAGCAGCGCTACAGGCTTGGGGAAACGTGGCTGGAAAACCACCTGGAAGAAAGAGACCTGGGGGTTCTAATGGACAAGCGGCTGAACGTGAGCCGGCAGTGTGCCCAGGTGGCCACGAAAGCCAACGGCATCCTGGCTTGTATTAGAAACAGCGTGAGCAGCAGAAGTAGGGAGGCGATTGTGCCCCTGTACTCGGCACTGGTGAGGCCGCACCTGGAGTATTGCGTCCGGTTTTGGGCACCTCAATCCAAGAGAGATGTCGAGGTGCTGGAGCGAGTGCAGAGGAGGGCAACGAAGCTGGTGAAGGGCCTGGAAAACAAATCCTATGAAGAGCGGTTGAAGGAGCTGGGACTGTTTAGTATGAGGAAGAGGGGGCTGAGGGGAGACCTCGTCACTCTCTAAACCTACTTGAAAGGACACTGTAGAGAGGTCGGTGCTGGTCTCCTGGCACGGGTAGGTAATGACAGAACGAGAGGGAACGGCTTCAAGCTCCAACAGGGTAGGTTTAGACTGGACATTAGGAAAGAATGTTTCACAGAGGGAGTGGTCGGGCATTGGAACAGGCTACCCAGGGAGGTGGTCGAGTCACCATCCCTGGATGTGTTTAAGAACCGTTGAGATGTGGTGTTGGGGGATATGGTGTAGGGGAGAACTTTGTAGAGTAGGGTAGATGGTTGGACTCGATGATCCCAAGGGTCTCTTGCAACCTAGACGATTCTATGATTCTATGAAAAGCAGCCCCTTCCCCCGTTTCCCCTCCCGCCCTGGGGAGCTGGATCGGTGCAGCGGGACAGGAGGAAAAAAACGCAGCCCCGTTTTCCTGCAGGGACGCAAAGCTCCCCGATGTCTCTGTGGTGGATAAGGCGGCACCCCCGCCTGCCTTCCTGGACGCCGGCGGACTGGCTGCTGTCGCCCCCACGGCCCCCGGGGCCACGCGCAGAGCGCCGCGGCGTCCCTGGGGCTGGTTGCGGGGCGAACACCGGAGGTTTTTGGCGCCGAGGCGACGGCTGCGGCTGCCCGGACTGCGAGCGGGGACAGGGCAGAGAGCGGGAAGGCCTGCCCGCCGGTAAGTGGTCACGGTCCCTGGGTGGAGGGAAGCGGGCTGAGAGCGGTCACCGCTCATGGCCCCGGTGAGGTCTCAGAGGGGGACAAGGAAGGGGGCGTGGGCGTGGGCGCTGCCCGGTGCTTTCCGCCCGCTGCGGACCGGTCCGCAGCGATTTCTGGGCTGGCCGCCGTTTTCCCCCGGCCCCCTCCGGTTCCGGAGCGGCTCGGCCCGCCCATACCGCGCGCCCATTGGTCGCGGTGCCGTAAGCGGCGTCCGTCCTCTAGGAGCCCCCGTCCCATTGGTCGATCGCGCCGTCAATCTCCAGCGCCTCCCAGTCCGGCCAATCGGAGCGCGGCAGGCGATCCGACCAATCGGAGCGGGGCGGTCGCGTTGTGATTGGCTCGTCCTCCTGTCAATCCGCCCGGGGGGCGGTTGCCATGGTGAGGAAGCCCCGCCCGGTCGCGCATGCGCAGTAGTAAGGACGGCGCCGCCCTCACTACTGCGCATGCGCCACCGGGCGGGGCGTCCTCACCATGGCAACCGCCATTGACGTCCCACTCCGGCCAATCGGAGCGCGGCAGGCGATCCGACCAATCGGAGCGCGGCGGTCGCGTTGTGATTGGCTCGTCCTCCTGTCAATCCTCCCGGGGGCGGTTGCCATGGTGAGGAAGCCCCGCCTGGTCGCGCATGCGCAGTAGTAAGGGCGGCGCCGTGCTCGCTACTGCCGCCTTGTGGACAAAAATCGGTACTGCAGGTGGGGGGGCGCGCATGCGCAGTGGAAAGAGTGGCGCCGCCCTCGCTGCTGCCGCCGCTTGTGGACAAAAAGCGGTACTGCAGGTACGGGGGTAGGGGGGTCCGGCCGCATGCGCAGTGGACGGGGCGGGGGGGCGCTGCGCTCGCCGCTGCCGCCCGTGCCAGCAGAAACCGGCGCTGCAGCTCGGCGGATGCGGGGGGGGAAGGCGGAGCCCTGGGAGGTTCCATTTTCCCCAAATTGGGGAAAATTATTCAATTTGGGGTTTTTTTCGGTGCTTTTCCGCAACGGAAAAGACTTCAGGGTTTTGTTAGGGTTTTTCTTGCCCTTCCCCGCCGCCGGGGACGGCGCCCATGCGGGGGCTGACGCTGCAGAACCGTAAATTGAACCCCCAAATTGAACCCCGAACATGAATAACATTTTCCCCAATTTGGGGAAAAGGGAACCTTCCCCGGTCCCGCCTCCCCCCGCTCCCCGAGCCGCACCGCCGGTTTCTGCTGGCACGGGCGGCAGCGGCGGCGAGCGCAGCGCCCCCCTTTCTACTGGGCATGCGCGTCCCCCCCCCCCCCCCCCCCCGCCCTGTACCTGCGTACCTGCAGTACCGCTTTTTGTCCACGAGGGGGCAGTAGCGAGCACGGCGCCGCCCTCACTACTGCGCATGCGCCACCGGGCGGGGCGTCCTCACCATGGCAACCGCCATTGACGTCCCACTCCGGCCAATCGGAGCGCGGCAGGCGATCCGACCAATCGGAGCGCGGCGGTCGCGTTGTGATTGGCTCGTCCTCCTGTCAATCCGCCCGGGGGGCGGTTGCCATGGTGAGGAAGCCCCGCCCGGTCGCGCATGCGCAGTAGTAAGGACGGCGCCGCCCTCACTACTGCGCATGCGCCACCGGGCGGGGCGTCCTCACCATGGCAACCGCCCCCTGGCGGATTGACAGGAGGACGAGCCAATCACAGCGCGACCGCCGCGCTCCGATTGGTCGGATCGCCTGCCGCGCTCCGATTGGCCGGGGTGGGAGGCGCTGAAGATTGACGGCGCGACCGACCAATGGGACGGGCTCCCCGAGGACGGAAGCCGCTTCCGGCGCCGTGACCAATGGGCGCGCCGCATGGGCGGGCCGAGCCGCTCCGGAAGCGGAGGGGGCCGGGGGAAAATGGCGGCGCGCGCAGAAGCGGCTGCGGCGCGGCGCGGCGCGGACCGCACCGCACCGGACCGGCGCGGGCGGAAAGCACCGGGCAGCCGGACAGCGTCGCGGTGCCGCTGGACAGCGTCGCGAGGCAGCTGGACAGCGTCGAGGCCAGCGGGGGGGCGCGGGGAAGGCGGCCGGGGTCCCGAGGCGGCTCCGAGGGGAGACGGCGTTGCGGGGGGGCGGGCTGAGGCGTCTGGGGAGGTGCTCGCGGCTCCTGGGGCTGGCAAACGGGCTCGCGTGGCTGGTGTTGGGGCTTCAGCCGGAGAGGGAGTCGTGTGGCTTTGGGCTGAGGGGCGGGGGTGGAGTCCGGCGTTTTGGGGACTCGAGCAGAGGCTCAGCGGCTGGGTTTTGGGGCTCGGAAGGGGGCAGTAAGTGATGCGGTTTGGGGGCGGAGAGCAGAAGCCGTTTTGGCTGGTTCTGCAGGGGGGGTGGGCAGGAGGGCGTTGGGGGCTGCGGGGGAAAGCAGGGGCTGGGCGGGCTGCGGGGTGCTCAAACAGCAGGTGAGGTTTTCAAATCTGCAACTTGTAACTGTTGCAGCTTTGTTCTGGCTTCCTCCATTTTTGCAAAAGCTTCTGTTGCTAGACAGAGCATTCCTCTGTGTATCAGCTACTTGAGCTAGTTTATTTCAATGCGTCTGATCAGGTTTGTCTGTTCAGCAAAGTGGCATTTAAAGGTGACGTTTCACCGGATGCCAGCGGCTGTGCCTTATTTCCAGTATAAAGATGTATTCCCCAAATATCAGAGTGGGATATAACAACTGCAGCTGGTCAAAAGTAACACTGAAATGCAAAATTTAGAATTTCTTTTTTCCCATTGGCTCCTCCTCAGTATGAACACAAAGTTAATTTCTATTCTTAATTCCTATTTATGCTACATATATGA
Organism: Numenius arquata; assembly: GCF_964106895.1. NCBI lineage: Eukaryota > Metazoa > Chordata > Aves > Charadriiformes > Scolopacidae > Numenius > Numenius arquata. The sequence continues at coordinate 168,165 of NW_027415491.1, read as the reverse complement.
AGGATGAACGCGAGGAAAGGAGACCATAAAATACTGGCCTATTGCTATTTGTATGCTGTGCTTTGAACAGAAGAGACAAAACTGTCCTTTTTGTGAAATAATACTGGCTGTATCAGTGCCGTCCTCGTGTTTTTATTCAAAAATGTGAGATTTGTTGCCCCGAATGGTGAGAGTAGTTTTTGTTAATGGAAGTCGCAAGAGGTTCTGCCACCTTAAAAACCATAGAATCGTAGAATGGTTAGAGTTGGAAGGGACCTTCAAGATCATCGTGTTGCAGCCCCCCTGCCTTGGGCAGGGACGCCTCCACTAGAGCGGGTTGCTCAAAGCCCCGTCCAGCCTGGCCTTAAACACTTCCAGGGATGGGGCATCCACAGCTTCCCCGGGCAACCTGTTCCAGTGCCTCACCACCCTCACGGTAAAGAATTTCCTCCTAACATCTAGTCTGAATCTCCCCTCTTCCGATTTAAAACCGTTACCCCTTGTCCTGTCGCTACCTTTCCCGACAGAGAGTCCCTCTCCGGCTCTCCCGTAGGCTCCCTTCAGATATTGGAAGGCTGCTCTGAGGTCTCCCCGGAGCCTTCTCTTCTCCAGGCTGAACAACCCCAGCTCTCTCAGTCTCTCTTCACAGGGGAGGTGCTCCGTCCCTCCGATGGTTTTCGTGGCCCTCCGCTGGGCCCCTTCCAACAGGTCCACGTCCTTCCCGTGTCGAGGACTCCAAAGCTGGACACCGTACGCCAGGTGGGGTCTCGCGCGCGCAGAGTAGAGGGGGGTAGAATCGCCTCCCGTGACCCGCTGGCCACGCTTCTCTTGATGCAGCCCAGGGTGGGGTTGGCTTTCTGGGCTGCCAGCGCGCGTTGCCGGCTCGTACTGACATGTAATAATGCTACTGACGTACCGTTAGCAGCCTCGTGTTAAAAGAAGCGAGAAGCTGTAATATCCTTAATTTAGACAGTTTTTACGTGAAATGGTGCATCCTCACTGTTTTGTCACTTTCAGGAGCGAGCAATTGACCGAGAGCAGGAGAGAGACCTTTTCCAGCAAGAGATAGGGAAGCCGGAACAACAGCTTAAGGTTCCACAAAGGATTCGGCCTGTCAGCGAGCATCAAACCGGAGAGGTAACGCGCGCTATTGCTTGTACTCAAGGGATCTAAATGGTACGCTGACAGCCGTTCGGATACCCTAGGGAAGCTGTTTTATGGTGTCCCTAACCTGCATCCGTTCGCAAGGCAGGAAAGGAAATCCCCCGAGATGCAAGGCTACGGTGTCGGGGGAACGTGGGGAAAGTGTGTTCTGGGTGTTTTTTGAGTCGGTCGGTTGGATGTTTTTAGTAGCAGACACACAGAAGCCTCGTAACTTTCAAAAAGACTCCCTCGCGTAACTTAATTTAGAAAATGGGGTTTTCAAAAGCCCGTGGAAACATTCAGGACTCCTGTAGCGATTCCCCCTGCTCTTGCGTCCTTTTGTGACATCCTGTTGGTAGCACGGGTACGGGCACCGCAGGAACGCGGTGACCAAGGGGTCACAGCCGAGACGTAGCGGCGCTCTCTGCGTGCGCCTCCCCGGGAGACGTCTGTCTCCCCTGAAACAATCTGGTGACCGCAGAAGGGCAGCTCGAGGAAGTCACAGCAACCTCTTAGGCCCAGCAAAAGCCAGAAAAGCGACAGCGGTGCAAACGCTGTGTGTTGTGAAGCTTTTTGCCTGTCTTGTTTGGTGACCTTTGGGTCAATTGAACTGCATTTTATTTTTTGGTGGGTTTTCTCCTGTCTTGCTTTTAGAGCAAGGCTGATATTTTTGCGTGATTCTCTCGCCCGATTTTCAGTCTTCAGCTTCTTCTCAGGTGGCACTGCGATTTTCAAAGAAAAGCTCTTCCTTTCGGTTCAGTTCAGTTGCTGTCGTTCGGTTCTTAAATGGTAGCAACGTTTAGTATTCTATATTAGATAGTTTATGACCACAGACAGTAATGGGACATACATGGATAGACGTGAAATGTAAGTTGTCAAAATATTTATTGCCTTACAATTCTCGGAGGTAGGGGTGTGTTTCCTGGGGTTTCAAAATCTATTTCACTAAAAAGGTTTGTAACAAATCCTGCAAAGTGTTCAGCCCGTACCGGGCGACCTGGCTGTCGTCAGCCTCTGCGTACAAGGAGTGGTGGGCCATTAGCCGAATGTGTGTTAACCGACACGCGTGGAGCAATTCCGCATCCGTCTGCTTCTGTGGCAAAGCGGGTGCCCGCTCCTGTCCTACGGACACGTTCCACAGAGGGGGGAGGCACAATTAGTTTTCCTGAATCCGGGATGTTCGTTTTGAGTTCGTTTTGTGATGCGTCTCCTCATAATTTGAGGCATGGGTAGCGTGTGAATTCCTAGTTAAAATTCTCACAGTTAAAAAGGCAAAACTTCTCCCGAGAAAAAAAATTTCAAATTTGATTGCATAATGAAACGAGGCCTGTTTTTCTGCACAGAAACGATTTGTGGGAATCGTCCTGAATTACAAGCGTGTATACCCAGATGTGTACACTCCAAGTTGGCAGATAGGCTGCAGCAGCAATGTAAAGCATGCTTTAAGGTGAAAGATGGCTGTAACTGTGATGAAAACTTTAAGGTTCGTACTAGATGCTTTTAAAGTAGGATTTTTCACAGGCAGGCGCAGCGGCAATTTTAGAGCCGAGTGGTGCCGAATATTACCCATTTACAGACAGAATTCTCGGTACTGTCTTAGATTTACATCGAATTTCTATCAAATGAGCCACCTAGCCTTCCTATATAGTATATTTTGGTGCCCCGATATTACTTGGCGTATTTCATAAGTATACCTTTTATGGCCGTTTCTCGTGCTTTTCCGAGAGAGCTGCTTTACTTTTTCATAGTTGCACGGTTTTTGAATGCCTCTTCTGCCTTTCAGATCTTCTCTTTCTCCTACGCCTTAAATACTCGTACAAGAACAGGCAGAAAATGTTATGTGCAGCTGTAACGTGCTTTGGGGTTTTTTTTTGGTAGGATGAAATGGAAATACTGGGACTGGCGATCCAGAAGTCTGAAGAAGCCACCGTAAAGGACCGTCCCAGTGACTACCGTCGAGTTAGGATTATTAAAAGCACCAAAGCGACACGCTCGTAGAGATGGGGACTACCTCTGGACACGTGTTAATCCCGGTCAGGTGTCCTCGGGATACAGATGGTCTGCGCTTCCTGCTCTGACAAGACAGAAGCGATGAGCTTCAGGATGAGCTCCTGAAGACAAGAAAGAGGCCAGGTGCCGGGGTTCTTGTCTCTTTGTTTGTTTGTTTGTTTGTTTGTTTGTTTGTTTTGGGCGGGGGGTGGTGGGTGGGTGGGCGGGCGTGTGGCTTCCAAAACAGGGTGCGCGGTTGACTGCAGGTGGCAGCCTGCAGAGCTCTTTTGCTGCCTGACCTCGCCTTTTCTTTGTCACTCCTCTTTCATGGCATCTGCGCTGAAAGCCGGGGCGGTCAACGAAGAGACGTGGACAAAACGGGACGAACCGGCGCCGCTTCTGCCTGTTTTCCAGGCTTTGCCACGAACCAAGGAGCATCATCAGCCTCGTCACTGGTGGCGGCGAGTCCTGAGGTGGCTTAGGTGAGTCGAGCCTTCCAGGAACGTCCGTTGTCCGTAGCCTACGGCGTGTCATTTGGACGTCAGTCGGAAGGAGGTTTCCCTTTCTGAAAGGGCACCGGTTTCTCGTGCCAAGCGGTTGCCTCTCCTGAAGTTCCCACGAGAGGGGATCCTCGGAGACGATGCGCTGGGCAGCAGAAGTCATCAGCGAGGAGACGTCGCGCGCTCTATTAAATAGGGACAAAAAGAAAGACGATGTCCTTCCAAAGGCCCGAGCGCGGCACCTCTTCCGACGGCCGATGGCATGGCCGGCCTTTGGGCTCTGGGTCCCCCGTAACAGCGGGGACACGGCCAAACCCTGTTCCTCTGCGTGTTCGGCACAGCCAAAAGCCTTGGCCGGTCCGCCGGTCGTTTTCGGTAGCCTGGTGGATCGCGGCACCGGGGATTGGATTTCCCCCCGCCAAAAGTACAGCCGTTTGGGGAATCTCTTACCTTCCTGGTTTTTTCTATCGTAAAGGAGACTTTAAAAAAAGGGTTAAAGTCGTATAACGTGCAAACTGACTTGCAGGCTTTAAACGGCAACCGTCCACCGGCTGTAGCCTACAGCGTCTTAGGCGTCCCTAAGCGGCGAGGTATTTGTTCCAAATCTTTGAAAAGAGAGGCGACTGAAGGTAACGGGTTGGGTGTTTGGTTGGGTTTTTTTTCTAGTTTTTTTGTTTTTTGTTTTTCCCCCCCCTTTTCTTTAGGCGGAGCGCTCTGAAGAACCTGATTTCTGCCTGGCTTTCAGCGTCGCGTTTCCCCGGCAGTGCGGTAGCATCTCTCTCGGGCAGTGCCGCCGGCCAGATGTCCCTCCTCCTTGGGTAGGAGAGAAAGCAGCCCCCGGTCAAATGACAACTGCGCGTTCTGGAGACGGAGAGCGCAACGGTGGGGGTTCGGAGCTGTGCCAGTTGAATTCGCGCCGAAGAAAAAGTCCGAGGCTTTTCTAGCGTGAGTATTTTTCTTGGCCGTATCTAAACGCGCGCAGAGCTTTCCAGCGGCAGGGAAAGGGAAGGGAGGAGGCGCTTCCCCCCAGCGGGCGGAGGGTTTGTTCCGCTGTTAGGCTGAGAAGGTGTTGCAAGTGGCACGGGTCAGTCTGAATAGGGACCTGAAGCGTCGGGATGGCTCCGGCTTTGGCAGGCCGTGCCGTCTTTGGAGCGGAGCTGTTTCCCCGCAATCCTCCTGTAGCTCAGCTCCTGTCCTGTCCCTCGGCCGGAGGGAATTCCTCTACTCTCTTCGGTGCTCTTTCGTTTGATGATGCTGATCTCCGGTTGGGGTTTGCTGTTTGTTTTGCAGGTGCCTCGTTGTCCGCGTCTCGTGCTGCTCGACAGATGCCCCGGCCCGGGTTTGCAGCCGGTGGTGGAGCCGCCTGAGGGGAAGGGGCCAGCCCTGGGTCTGGTCGTTCGGTGCATTTTTTGGGGCGAATTAAAAAAACCGGTGTGTGTGTGGGGGGGGGTGGTGGTGTGATGATGTCATTTGGGGCAGCCGGATGTCAGCGGGGGAGCGACGGTGCGGCGGAGGAGCAGGTGAGTGGGGGTTAAGTGGGGTTCCCCCCACAAGAGGGTGGGTCACGGCCCCCAAACGCCTGAAAACTTGGTGCGGGGCAGGTGGTTGGGGTTTTGGGCGGTGGTGTTTAAAAAATGTTAAAAGCTGTATATGCGGGGGTGAGGCATTGGAGTAGAGAACAATCTCTCATTTTTCTGTGTGTTGAAAAATAATATTCCCTTACGTATATAAAAGGAGTTCCAAATACCAACCCGTATCTCTAAGGATTCTGTATTATTTAATGGGAGTTTAGACGACGGAAAGATTTTTTAAAAGATTTATTTATAAAGAGAGATTGAAGCGTCAAAGCGGATGTCTGGACAGGTCGCTAGTCCAATTGGATGTTGTCTATCGTGCGTGTTAATCTGTAAGTCTAAACAGATGTGACTCTTAGCAGACGTTCTGTCGAAGTGTATCAAGAGCATCCGTTTTCCCTAAGTCTTACCCACGGGTCGGTCAGTGCGGAGGCGTAAACGCCTGTGCTGTAGATGGTTCCAGACTGCAAAGAGAGCCTATCGCTAGAAGGGATTTCCAAACTGGCCCTCCCCTCTGCTCTCTCTTGCCGGCGTCCAAGCACTTTCAAAAGCGCTTTAAGCAGGAGTGTTGATTCCCAGGAGGATAGGGAAGCTCTACAGAGAGACTTAGGTAGATTGGATCGTTGGGCCAACATCAGTGGTATGAGTTTCAACAAGGGCGAGCGCCAGGTTCTGCGCGTGGGCCACAATAACCCCGAGCAGCGCTACAGGCTTGGGGAAACGTGGCTGGAAAACCACCTGGAAGAAAGAGACCTGGGGGTTCTAATGGACAAGCGGCTGAACGTGAGCCGGCAGTGTGCCCAGGTGGCCACGAAAGCCAACGGCATCCTGGCTTGTATTAGAAACAGCGTGAGCAGCAGAAGTAGGGAGGCGATTGTGCCCCTGTACTCGGCACTGGTGAGGCCACACCTGGAGTATCGCGTCCGGTTTTGGGCACCTCAATCCAAGAGAGATGTCGAGGTGCTGGAGCGAGTGCAGAGGAGGGCAACGAAGCTGGTGAAGGGCCTGGAAAACAAATCCTATGAAGAGCGGTTGAAGGAGCTGGGACTGTTTAGTATGAGGAAGAGGGGGCTGAGGGGAGACCTCGTCACTCTCTAAACCTACTTGAAAGGACACTGTAGAGAGGTCGGTGCTGGTCTCCTGGCACGGGTAGGTAATGACAGAACGAGAGGGAACGGCTTCAAGCTCCAACAGGGTAGGTTTAGACTGGACATTAGGAAAGAATGTTTCACAGAGGGAGTGGTCGGGCATTGGAACAGGCTACCCAGGGAGGTGGTCGAGTCACCATCCCTGGATGTGTTTAAGAACCGTTGAGATGTGGTGTTGGGGGATATGGTGTAGGGGAGAACTTTGTAGAGTAGGGTAGATGGTTGGACTCGATGATCCCAAGGGTCTCTTGCAACCTAGACGATTCTATGATTCTATGAAAAGCAGCCCCTTCCCCCGTTTCCCCTCCCGCCCTGGGGAGCTGGATCGGTGCAGCGGGACAGGAGGAAAAAAACGCAGCCCCGTTTTCCTGCAGGGACGCAAAGCTCCCCGATGTCTCTGTGGTGGATAAGGCGGCACCCCCGCCTGCCTTCCTGGACGCCGGCGGACTGGCTGCTGTCGCCCCCACGGCCCCCGGGGCCACGCGCAGAGCGCCGCGGCGTCCCTGGGGCTGGTTGCGGGGCGAACACCGGAGGTTTTTGGCGCCGAGGCGACGGCTGCGGCTGCCCGGACTGCGAGCGGGGACAGGGCAGAGAGCGGGAAGGCCTGCCCGCCGGTAAGTGGTCACGGTCCCTGGGTGGAGGGAAGCGGGCTGAGAGCGGTCACCGCTCATGGCCCCGGTGAGGTCTCAGAGGGGGACAAGGAAGGGGGCGTGGGCGCTGCCCGGTGCTTTCCGCCCGCTGCGGACCGGTCCGCAGCGATTTCTGGGCTGGCCGCCGTTTTCCCCCGGCCCCCTCCGGTTCCGGAGCGGCTCGGCCCGCCCATACCGCGCGCCCATTGGTCGCGGTGCCGTAAGCGGCGTCCGTCCTCCAGGAGCCCCCGTCCCATTGGTCGATCGCGCCGTCAATCTCCAGCGCCTCCCAGTCCGGCCAATCGGAGCGCGGCAGGCGATCCGACCAATCGGAGCGGGGCGGTCGCGTTGTGATTGGCTCGTCCTCCTGTCAATCCGCCCGGGGGGCGGTTGCCATGGTGAGGAAGCCCCGCCCGGTCGCGCATGCGCAGTAGTAAGGACGGCGCCGTCCTCACTACTGCGCATGCGCCACCGGGCGGGGCGTCCTCACCATGGCAACCGCCATTGACGTCCCACTCCGGCCAATCGGAGCGCGGCAGGCGATCCGACCAATCGGAGCGCGGCGGTCGCGTTGTGATTGGCTCGTCCTCCTGTCAATCCTCCCGGGGGCGGTTGCCATGGTGAGGAAGCCCCGCCTGGTCGCGCATGCGCAGTAGTAAGGGCGGCGCCGTGCTCGCTACTGCCGCCTTGTGGACAAAAATCGGTACTGCAGGTGGGGGGCGCGCATGCGCAGTGGAAAGAGTGGCGCCGCCCTCGCTGCTGCCGCCGCTTGTGGACAAAAAGCGGTACTGCAGGTACGGGGGTAGGGGGGTCCGGCCGCATGCGCAGTGGACGGGGCGGGGGGGCGCTGCGCTCGCCGCTGCCGCCCGTGCCAGCAGAAACCGGCGCTGCAGCTCGGCGGATGCGGGGGGGGAAGGCGGAGCCCTGGGAGGTTCCATTTTCCCCAAATTGGGGAAAATTATTCAATTTGGGGTTTTTTTCGGTGCTTTTCCGCAACGGAAAAGACTTCAGGGTTTTGTTAGGGTTTTTCTTGCCCTTCCCCGCCGCCGGGGACGGCGCCCATGCGGGGGCTGACGCTGCAGAACCGTAAATTGAACCCCCAAATTGAACCCCGAACATGAATAACATTTTCCCCAATTTGGGGAAAAGGGAACCTTCCCCGGTCCCGCCTCCCCCCGCTCCCCGAGCCGCACCGCCGGTTTCTGCTGGCACGGGCGGCAGCGGCGGCGAGCGCAGCGCCCCCCTTTCTACTGGGCATGCGCGTCCCCCCCCCCCCCCCCCGCCCTGTACCTGCGTACCTGCAGTACCGCTTTTTGTCCACGAGGGGGCAGTAGCGAGCACGGCGCCGCCCTCACTACTGCGCATGCGCCACCGGGCGGGGCGTCCTCACCATGGCAACCGCCATTGACGTCCCACTCCGGCCAATCGGAGCGCGGCAGGCGATCCGACCAATCGGAGCGCGGCGGTCGCGTTGTGATTGGCTCGTCCTCCTGTCAATCCGCCCGGGGGGCGGTTGCCATGGTGAGGAAGCCCCGCCCGGTCGCGCATGCGCAGTAGTAAGGACGGCGCCGCCCTCACTACTGCGCATGCGCCACCGGGCGGGGCGTCCTCACCATGGCAACCGCCCCCTGGCGGATTGACAGGAGGACGAGCCAATCACAGCGCGACCGCCGCGCTCCGATTGGTCGGATCGCCTGCCGCGCTCCGATTGGCCGGGGTGGGAGGCGCTGAAGATTGACGGCGCGACCGACCAATGGGACGGGCTCCCCGAGGACGGAAGCCGCTTCCGGCGCCGTGACCAATGGGCGCGCCGCATGGGCGGGCCGAGCCGCTCCGGAAGCGGAGGGGGCCGGGGGAAAATGGCGGCGCGCGCAGAAGCGGCTGCGGCGCGGCGCGGCGCGGACCGCACCGCACCGGACCGGCGCGGGCGGAAAGCACCGGGCAGCCGGACAGCGTCGCGGTGCCGCTGGACAGCGTCGCGGTGCCGCTGGACAGCGTCGCGAGGCAGCTGGACAGCGTCGAGGCCAGCGGGGGGGCGCGGGGAAGGCGGCCGGGGTCCCGAGGCGGCTCCGAGGGGAGACGGCGTTGCGGGGGGGCGGGCTGAGGCGTCTGGGGAGGTGCTCGCGGCTCCTGGGGCTGGCAAACGGGCTCGCGTGGCTGGTGTTGGGGCTTCAGCCGGAGAGGGAGTCGTGTGGCTTTGGGCTGAGGGGCGGGGGTGGAGTCCGGCGTTTTGGGGACTCGAGCAGAGGCTCAGCGGCTGGGTTTTGGGGCTCGGAAGGGGGCAGTAAGTGATGCGGTTTGGGGGCGGAGAGCAGAAGCCGTTTTGGCTGGTTCTGCAGGGGGGGTGGGCAGGAGGGCGTTGGGGGCTGCGGGGGAAAGCAGGGGCTGGGCGGGCTGCGGGGTGCTCAAACAGCAGGTGAGGTTTTCAAATCTGCAACTTGTAACTGTTGCAGCTTTGTTCTGGCTTCCTCCATTTTTGCAAAAGCTTCTGTTGCTAGACAGAGCATTCCTCTGTGTATCAGCTACTTGAGCTAGTTTATTTCAATGCGTCTGATCAGGTTTGTCTGTTCAGCAAAGTGGCATTTAAAGGTGACGTTTCACCGGATGCCAGCGGCTGTGCCTTATTTCCAGTATAAAGATGTATTCCCCAAATATCAGAGTGGGATATAACAACTGCAGCTGGTCAAAAGTAACACTGAAATGCAAAATTTAGAATTTCTTTTTTCCCATTGGCTCCTCCTCAGTATGAACACAAAGTTAATTTCTATTCTTAATTCCTATTTATGCTACATATATGAAGGATGAACGCGAGGAAAGGAGACCATAAAATACTGGCCTATTGCTATTTGTATGCTGTGCTTTGAACAGAAGAGACAAAACTGTCCTTTTTGTGAAATAATACTGGCTGTATCAGTGCCGTCCTCGTGTTTTTATTCAAAAATGTGAGATTTGTTGCCCCGAATGGTGAGAGTAGTTTTTGTTAATGGAAGTCGCAAGAGGTTCTGCCACCTTAAAAACCATAGAATCGTAGAATGGTTAGAGTTGGAAGGGACCTTCAAGATCATCGTGTTGCAGCCCCCCTGCCTTGGGCAGGGACGCCTCCACTAGAGCGGGTTGCTCAAAGCCCCGTCCAGCCTGGCCTTAAACACTTCCAGGGATGGGGCATCCACAGCTTCCCCGGGCAACCTGTTCCAGTGCCTCACCACCCTCACGGTAAAGAATTTCCTCCTAACATCTAGTCTGAATCTCCCCTCTTCCGATTTAAAACCGTTACCCCTTGTCCTGTCGCTACCTTTCCCGACAGAGAGTCCCTCTCCGGCTCTCCCGTAGGCTCCCTTCAGATATTGGAAGGCTGCTCTGAGGTCTCCCCGGAGCCTTCTCTTCTCCAGGCTGAACAACCCCAGCTCTCTCAGTCTCTCTTCACAGGGGAGGTGCTCCGTCCCTCCGATGGTTTTCGTGGCCCTCCGCTGGGCCCCTTCCAACAGGTCCACGTCCTTCCCGTGTCGAGGACTCCAAAGCTGGACACCGTACGCCAGGTGGGGTCTCGCGCGCGCAGAGTAGAGGGGGGTAGAATCGCCTCCCGTGACCCGCTGGCCACGCTTCTCTTGATGCAGCCCAGGGTGGGGTTGGCTTTCTGGGCTGCCAGCGCGCGTTGCCGGCTCGTACTGACATGTAATAATGCTACTGACGTACCGTTAGCAGCCTCGTGTTAAAAGAAGCGAGAAGCTGTAATATCCTTAATTTAGACAGTTTTTACGTGAAATGGTGCATCCTCACTGTTTCGTCACTTTCAGGAGCGAGCAATTGACCGAGAGCAGGAGAGAGACCTTTTCCAGCAAGAGATAGGGAAGCCGGAACAACAGCTTAAGGTTCCACAAAGGATTCGGCCTGTCAGCGAGCATCAAACCGGAGAGGTAACGCGCGCTATTGCTTGTACTCAAGGGATCTAAATGGTACGCTGACAGCCGTTCGGATACCCTAGGGAAGCTGTTTTATGGTGTCCCTAACCTGCATCCGTTCGCAAGGCAGGAAAGGAAATCCCCCGAGATGCAAGGCTACGGTGTCGGGGGAACGTGGGGAAAGTGTGTTCTGGGTGTTTTTTGAGTCGGTCGGTTGGATGTTTTTAGTAGCAGACACACAGAAGCCTCGTAACTTTCAAAAAGACTCCCTCGCGTAACTTAATTTAGAAAATGGGGTTTTCAAAAGCCCGTGGAAACATTCAGGACTCCTGTAGCGATTCCCCCTGCTCTTGCGTCCTTTTGTGACATCCTGTTGGTAGCACGGGTACGGGCACCGCAGGAACGCGGTGACCAAGGGGTCACAGCCGAGACGTAGCGGCGCTCTCTGCGTGCGCCTCCCCGGGAGACGTCTGTCTCCCCTGAAACAATCTGGTGACCGCAGAAGGGCAGCTCGAGGAAGTCACAGCAACCTCTTAGGCCCAGCAAAAGCCAGAAAAGCGACAGCGGTGCAAACGCTGTGTGTTGTGAAGCTTTTTGCCTGTCTTGTTTGGTGACCTTTGGGTCAATTGAACTGCATTTTATTTTTTGGTGGGTTTTCTCCTGTCTTGCTTTTAGAGCAAGGCTGATATTTTTGCGTGATTCTCTCGCCCGATTTTCAGTCTTCAGCTTCTTCTCAGGTGGCACTGCGATTTTCAAAGAAAAGCTCTTCCTTTCGGTTCAGTTCAGTTGCTGTCGTTCGGTTCTTAAATGGTAGCAACGTTTAGTATTCTATATTAGATAGTTTATGACCACAGACAGTAATGGGACATACATGGATAGACGTGAAATGTAAGTTGTCAAAATATTTATTGCCTTACAATTCTCGGAGGTAGGGGTGTGTTTCCTGGGGTTTCAAAATCTATTTCACTAAAAAGGTTTGTAACAAATCCTGCAAAGTGTTCAGCCCGTACCGGGCGACCTGGCTGTCGTCAGCCTCTGCGTACAAGGAGTGGTGGGCCATTAGCCGAATGTGTGTTAACCGACACGCGTGGAGCAATTCCGCATCCGTCTGCTTCTGTGGCAAAGCGGGTGCCCGCTCCTGTCCTACGGACACGTTCCACGGAGGGGGGAGGCACAATTAGTTTTCCTGAATCCGGGATGTTCGTTTTGAGTTCGTTTTGTGATGCGTCTCCTCATAATTTGAGGCATGGGTAGCGTGTGAATTCCTAGTTAAAATTCTCACAGTTAAAAAGGCAAAACTTCTCCCGAGAAAAAAAATTTCAAATTTGATTGCATAATGAAACGAGGCCTGTTTTTCTGCACAGAAACGATTTGTGGGAATCGTCCTGAATTACAAGCGTGTATACCCAGATGTGTACACTCCAAGTTGGCAGATAGGCTGCAGCAGCAATGTAAAGCATGCTTTAAGGTGAAAGATGGCTGTAACTGTGATGAAAACTTTAAGGTTCGTACTAGATGCTTTTAAAGTAGGATTTTTCACAGGCAGGCGCAGCGGCAATTTTAGAGCCGAGTGGTGCCGAATATTACCCATTTACAGACAGAATTCTCGGTACTGTCTTAGATTTACATCGAATTTCTATCAAATGAGCCACCTAGCCTTCCTATATAGTATATTTTGGTGCCCCGATATTACTTGGCGTATTTCATAAGTATACCTTTTATGGCCGTTTCTCGTGCTTTTCCGAGAGAGCTGCTTTACTTTTTCATAGTTGCACGGTTTTTGAATGCCTCTTCTGCCTTTCAGATCTTCTCTTTCTCCTACGCCTTAAATACTCGTACAAGAACAGGCAGAAAATGTTATGTGCAGCTGTAACGTGCTTTGGGGTTTTTTTTGGTAGGATGAAATGGAAATACTGGGACTGGCGATCCAGAAGTCTGAAGAAGCCACCGTAAAGGACCGTCCCAGTGACTACCGTCGAGTTAGGATTATTAAAAGCACCAAAGCGACACGCTCGTAGAGATGGGGACTACCTCTGGACACGTGTTAATCCCGGTCAGGTGTCCTCGGGATACAGATGGTCTGCGCTTCCTGCTCTGACAAGACAGAAGCGATGAGCTTCAGGATGAGCTCCTGAAGACAAGAAAGAGGCCAGGTGCCGGGGTTCTTGTCTCTTTGTTTGTTTGTTTGTTTGTTTGTTTGTTTTGGGCGGGGGGTGGTGGGTGGGTGGGCGGGCGTGTGGCTTCCAAAACAGGGTGCGCGGTTGACTGCAGGTGGCAGCCTGCAGAGCTCTTTTGCTGCCTGACCTCGCCTTTTCTTTGTCACTCCTCTTTCATGGCATCTGCGCTGAAAGCCGGGGCGGTCAACGAAGAGACGTGGACAAAACGGGACGAACCGGCGCCGCTTCTGCCTGTTTTCCAGGCTTTGCCACGAACCAAGGAGCATCATCAGCCTCGTCACTGGTGGCGGCGAGTCCTGAGGTGGCTTAGGTGAGTCGAGCCTTCCAGGAACGTCCGTTGTCCGTAGCCTACGGCGTGTCATTTGGACGTCAGTCGGAAGGAGGTTTCCCTTTCTGAAAGGGCACCGGTTTCTCGTGCCAAGCGGTTGCCTCTCCTGAAGTTCCCACGAGAGGGGATCCTCGGAGACGATGCGCTGGGCAGCAGAAGTCATCAGCGAGGAGACGTCGCGCGCTCTATTAAATAGGGACAAAAAGAAAGACGATGTCCTTCCAAAGGCCCGAGCGCGGCACCTCTTCCGACGGCCGATGGCATGGCCGGCCTTTGGGCTCTGGGTCCCCCGTAACAGCGGGGACACGGCCAAACCCTGTTCCTCTGCGTGTTCGGCACAGCCAAAAGCCTTGGCCGGTCCGCCGGTCGTTTTCGGTAGCCTGGTGGATCGCGGCACCGGGGATTGGATTTCCCCCCGCCAAAAGTACAGCCGTTTGGGGAATCTCTTACCTTCCTGGTTTTTTCTATCGTAAAGGAGACTTTAAAAAAAGGGTTAAAGTCGTATAACGTGCAAACTGACTTGCAGGCTTTAAACGGCAACCGTCCACCGGCTGTAGCCTACAGCGTCTTAGGCGTCCCTAAGCGGCGAGGTATTTGTTCCAAATCTTTGAAAAGAGAGGCGACTGAAGGTAACGGGTTGGGTGTTTGGTTGGGTTTTTTTTCTAGTTTTTTTGTTTTTTGTTTTTCCCCCCCCTTTTCTTTAGGCGGAGCGCTCTGAAGAACCTGATTTCTGCCTGGCTTTCAGCGTCGCGTTTCCCCGGCAGTGCGGTAGCATCTCTCTCGGGCAGTGCCGCCGGCCAGATGTCCCTCCTCCTTGGGTAGGAGAGAAAGCAGCCCCCGGTCAAATGACAACTGCGCGTTCTGGAGACGGAGAGCGCAACGGTGGGGGTTCGGAGCTGTGCCAGTTGAATTCGCGCCGAAGAAAAAGTCCGAGGCTTTTCTAGCGTGAGTATTTTTCTTGGCCGTATCTAAACGCGCGCAGAGCTTTCCAGCGGCAGGGAAAGGGAAGGGAGGAGGCGCTTCCCCCCAGCGGGCGGAGGGTTTGTTCCGCTGTTAGGCTGAGAAGGTGTTGCAAGTGGCACGGGTCAGTCTGAATAGGGACCTGAAGCGTCGGGATGGCTCCGGCTTTGGCAGGCCGTGCCGTCTTTGGAGCGGAGCTGTTTCCCCGCAATCCTCCTGTAGCTCAGCTCCTGTCCTGTCCCTCGGCCGGAGGGAATTCCTCTACTCTCTTCGGTGCTCTTTCGTTTGATGATGCTGATCTCCGGTTGGGGTTTGCTGTTTGTTTTGCAGGTGCCTCGTTGTCCGCGTCTCGTGCTGCTCGACAGATGCCCCGGCCCGGGTTTGCAGCCGGTGGTGGAGCCGCCTGAGGGGAAGGGGCCAGCCCTGGGTCTGGTCGTTCGGTGCATTTTTTGGGGCGAATTAAAAAAACCGGTGTGTGTGTGTGGGGGGGTGGTGGTGTGATGATGTCATTTGGGGCAGCCGGATGTCAGCGGGGGAGCGACAGTGCGGCGGAGGAGCAGGTGAGTGGGGGTTAAGTGGGGTTCCCCCCACAAGAGGGTGGGTCACGGCCCCCAAACGCCTGAAAACTTGGTGCGGGGCAGGTGGTTGGGGTTTTGGGCGGTGGTGTTTAAAAAATGTTAAAAGCTGTATATGCGGGGGTGAGGCATTGGAGTAGAGAACAATCTCTCATTTTTCTGTGTGTTGAAAAATAATATTCCCTTACGTATATAAAAGGAGTTCCAAATACCAACCCGTATCTCTAAGGATTCTGTATTATTTAATGGGAGTTTAGACGACGGAAAGATTTTTTAAAAGATTTATTTATAAAGAGAGATTGAAGCGTCAAAGCGGATGTCTGGACAGGTCGCTAGTCCAATTGGATGTTGTCTATCGTGCGTGTTAATCTGTAAGTCTAAACAGATGTGACTCTTAGCAGACGTTCTGTCGAAGTGTATCAAGAGCATCCGTTTTCCCTAAGTCTTACCCACGGGTCGGTCAGTGCGGAGGCGTAAACGCCTGTGCTGTAGATGGTTCCAGACTGCAAAGAGAGCCTATCGCTAGAAGGGATTTCCAAACTGGCCCTCCCCTCTGCTCTCTCTTGCCGGCGTCCAAGCGCTTTCAAAAGCGCTTTAAGCAGGAGTGTTGATTCCCAGGAGGATAGGGAAGCTCTACAGAGAGACTTAGGTAGATTGGATCGTTGGGCCAACATCAGTGGTATGAGTTTCAACAAGGGCGAGCGCCAGGTTCTGCGCGTGGGCCACAATAACCCCGAGCAGCGCTACAGGCTTGGGGAAACGTGGCTGGAAAACCACCTGGAAGAAAGAGACCTGGGGGTTCTAATGGACAAGCGGCTGAACGTGAGCCGGCAGTGTGCCCAGGTGGCCACGAAAGCCAACGGCATCCTGGCTTGTATTAGAAACAGCGTGAGCAGCAGAAGTAGGGAGGCGATTGTGCCCCTGTACTCGGCACTGGTGAGGCCACACCTGGAGTATCGCGTCCGGTTTTGGGCACCTCAATCCAAGAGAGATGTCGAGGTGCTGGAGCGAGTGCAGAGGAGGGCAACGAAGCTGGTGAAGGGCCTGGAAAACAAATCCTATGAAGAGCGGTTGAAGGAGCTGGGACTGTTTAGTATGAGGAAGAGGGGGCTGAGGGGAGACCTCGTCACTCTCTAAACCTACTTGAAAGGACACTGTAGAGAGGTCGGTGCTGGTCTCCTGGCACGGGTAGGTAATGACAGAACGAGAGGGAACGGCTTCAAGCTCCAACAGGGTAGGTTTAGACTGGACATTAGGAAAGAATGTTTCACAGAGGGAGTGGTCGGGCATTGGAACAGGCTACCCAGGGAGGTGGTCGAGTCACCATCCCTGGATGTGTTTAAGAACCGTTGAGATGTGGTGTTGGGGGATATGGTGTAGGGGAGAACTTTGTAGAGTAGGGTAGATGGTTGGACTCGATGATCCCAAGGGTCTCTTGCAACCTAGACGATTCTATGATTCTATGAAAAGCAGCCCCTTCCCCCGTTTCCCCTCCCGCCCTGGGGAGCTGGATCGGTGCAGCGGGACAGGAGGAAAAAAACGCAGCCCCGTTTTCCTGCAGGGACGCAAAGCTCCCCGATGTCTCTGTGGTGGATAAGGCGGCACCCCCGCCTGCCTTCCTGGACGCCGGCGGACTGGCTGCTGTCGCCCCCACGGCCCCCGGGGCCACGCGCAGAGCGCCGCGGCGTCCCTGGGGCTGGTTGCGGGGCGAACACCGGAGGTTTTTGGCGCCGAGGCGACGGCTGCGGCTGCCCGGACTGCGAGCGGGGACAGGGCAGAGAGCGGGAAGGCCTGCCCGCCGGTAAGTGGTCACGGTCCCTGGGTGGAGGGAAGCGGGCTGAGAGCGGTCACCGCTCATGGCCCCGGTGAGGTCTCAGAGGGGGACAAGGAAGGGGGCGTGGGCGCTGCCCGGTGCTTTCCGCCCGCTGCGGACCGGTCCGCAGCGATTTCTGGGCTGGCCGCCGTTTTCCCCCGGCCCCCTCCGGTTCCGGAGCGGCTCGGCCCGCCCATACCGCGCGCCCATTGGTCGCGGTGCCGTAAGCGGCGTCCGTCCTCTAGGAGCCCCCGTCCCATTGGTCGATCGCGCCGTCAATCTCCAGCGCCTCCCAGTCCGGCCAATCGGAGCGCGGCAGGCGATCCGACCAATCGGAGCGGGGCGGTCGCGTTGTGATTGGCTCGTCCTCCTGTCAATCCGCCCGGGGCGCGGTTGCCATGGTGAGGAAGCCCCGCCCGGTCGCGCATGCGCAGTAGTAAGGACGGCGCCGCCCTCACTACTGCGCATGCGCCACCGGGCGGGGCGTCCTCACCATGGCAACCGCCCCCCTGGCGGATTGACAGGAGGACGAGCCAATCACAGCGCGACCGCCGCGCTCCGATTGGTCGGATCGCCTGCCGCGCTCCGATTGGCCGGAGTGGGAGGCGCTGAAGATTGACGGCGCGACCGACCAATGGGACGGGCTCCCCGAGGACGGAAGCCGCTTCCGGCGCCGTGACCAATGGGCGCGCCGCATGGGCGGGCCGAGCCGCTCCGGAAGCGGAGGGGCCGGGGGAAAATGGCGGCGCGCGCAGAAGCGGCTGCGGCGCGGACCGGACCGCACCGCACCGGACCGGCGCGGGCGGAAAGCACCGGGCAGCCGGACAGCGTCGCGGTGCCGCTGGACAGCGTCGAGGCCAGCGGGGGGGCGCGGGGAAGGCGGCCGGGGTCCCGAGGCGGCTCCGAGGGGAGACGGCGTTGCGGGGGGGCGGGCTGAGGCGTCTGGGGAGGTGCTCGCGGCTCCTGGGGCTGGCAAACGGGCTCGCGTGGCTGGTGTTGGGGCTTCAGCCGGAGAGGGAGTCGTGTGGCTTTGGGCTGAGGGGCGGGGGTGGAGTCCGGCGTTTTGGGGACTCGAGCAGAGGCTCAGCGGCTGGGTTTTGGGGCTCGGAAGGGGGCAGTAAGTGATGCGGTTTGGGGGCGGAGAGCAGAAGCCGTTTTGGCTGGTTCTGCAGGGAGGGTGGGCAGGAGGGCGTTGGGGGCTGCGGGGGAAAGCAGGGGCTGGGCGGGCTGCGGGGTGCTCAAACAGCAGGTGAGGTTTTCAAATCTGCAACTTGTAACTGTTGCAGCTTTGTTCTGGCTTCCTCCATTTTTGCAAAAGCTTCTGTTGCTAGACAGAGCATTCCTCTGTGTATCAGCTACTTGAGCTAGTTTATTTCAATGCGTCTGATCAGGTTTGTCTGTTCAGCAAAGTGGCATTTAAAGGTGACGTTTCACCGGATGCCAGCGGCTGTGCCTTATTTCCAGTATAAAGATGTATTCCCCAAATATCAGAGTGGGATATAACAACTGCAGCTGGTCAAAAGTAACACTGAAATGCAAAATTTAGAATTTCTTTTTTCCCATTGGCTCCTCCTCAGTATGAACACAAAGTTAATTTCTATTCTTAATTCCTATTTATGCTACATATATGAAGGATGAACGCGAGGAAAGGAGACCATAAAATACTGGCCTATTGCTATTTGTATGCTGTGCTTTGAACAGAAGAGACAAAACTGTCCTTTTTGTGAAATAATACTGGCTGTATCAGTGCCGTCCTCGTGTTTTTATTCAAAAATGTGAGATTTGTTGCCCCGAATGGTGAGAGTAGTTTTTGTTAATGGAAGTCGCAAGAGGTTCTGCCACCTTAAAAACCATAGAATCGTAGAATGGTTAGAGTTGGAAGGGACCTTCAAGATCATCGTGTTGCAGCCCCCCTGCCTTGGGCAGGGACGCCTCCACTAGAGCGGGTTGCTCAAAGCCCCGTCCAGCCTGGCCTTAAACACTTCCAGGGATGGGGCATCCACAGCTTCCCCGGGCAACCTGTTCCAGTGCCTCACCACCCTCACGGTAAAGAATTTCCTCCTAACATCTAGTCTGAATCTCCCCTCTTCCGATTTAAAACCGTTACCCCTTGTCCTGTCGCTACCTTTCCCGACAGAGAGTCCCTCTCCGGCTCTCCCGTAGGCTCCCTTCAGATATTGGAAGGCTGCTCTGAGGTCTCCCCGGAGCCTTCTCTTCTCCAGGCTGAACAACCCCAGCTCTCTCAGTCTCTCTTCACAGGGGAGGTGCTCCGTCCCTCCGATGGTTTTCGTGGCCCTCCGCTGGGCCCCTTCCAACAGGTCCACGTCCTTCCCGTGTCGAGGACTCCAAAGCTGGACACCGTACGCCAGGTGGGGTCTCGCGCGCGCAGAGTAGAGGGGGGTAGAATCGCCTCCCGTGACCCGCTGGCCACGCTTCTCTTGATGCAGCCCAGGGTGGGGTTGGCTTTCTGGGCTGCCAGCGCGCGTTGCCGGCTCGTACTGACATGTAATAATGCTACTGACGTACCGTTAGCAGCCTCGTGTTAAAAGAAGCGAGAAGCTGTAATATCCTTAATTTAGACAGTTTTTACGTGAAATGGTGCATCCTCACTGTTTTGTCACTTTCAGGAGCGAGCAATTGACCGAGAGCAGGAGAGAGACCTTTTCCAGCAAGAGATAGGGAAGCCGGAACAACAGCTTAAGGTTCCACAAAGGATTCGGCCTGTCAGCGAGCATCAAACCGGAGAGGTAACGCGCGCTATTGCTTGTACTCAAGGGATCTAAATGGTACGCTGACAGCCGTTCGGATACCCTAGGGAAGCTGTTTTATGGTGTCCCTAACCTGCATCCGTTCGCAAGGCAGGAAAGGAAATCCCCCGAGATGCAAGGCTACGGTGTCGGGGGAACGTGGGGAAAGTGTGTTCTGGGTGTTTTTTGAGTCGGTCGGTTGGATGTTTTTAGTAGCAGACACACAGAAGCCTCGTAACTTTCAAAAAGACTCCCTCGCGTAACTTAATTTAGAAAATGGGGTTTTCAAAAGCCCGTGGAAACATTCAGGACTCCTGTAGCGATTCCCCCTGCTCTTGCGTCCTTTTGTGACATCCTGTTGGTAGCACGGGTACGGGCACCGCAGGAACGCGGTGACCAAGGGGTCACAGCCGAGACGTAGCGGCGCTCTCTGCGTGCGCCTCCCCGGGAGACGTCTGTCTCCCCTGAAACAATCTGGTGACCGCAGAAGGGCAGCTCGAGGAAGTCACAGCAACCTCTTAGGCCCAGCAAAAGCCAGAAAAGCGACAGCGGTGCAAACGCTGTGTGTTGTGAAGCTTTTTGCCTGTCTTGTTTGGTGACCTTTGGGTCAATTGAACTGCATTTTATTTTTTGGTGGGTTTTCTCCTGTCTTGCTTTTAGAGCAAGGCTGATATTTTTGCGTGATTCTCTCGCCCGATTTTCAGTCTTCAGCTTCTTCTCAGGTGGCACTGCGATTTTCAAAGAAAAGCTCTTCCTTTCGGTTCAGTTCAGTTGCTGTCGTTCGGTTCTTAAATGGTAGCAACGTTTAGTATTCTATATTAGATAGTTTATGACCACAGACAGTAATGGGACATACATGGATAGACGTGAAATGTAAGTTGTCAAAATATTTATTGCCTTACAATTCTCGGAGGTAGGGGTGTGTTTCCTGGGGTTTCAAAATCTATTTCACTAAAAAGGTTTGTAACAAATCCTGCAAAGTGTTCAGCCCGTACCGGGCGACCTGGCTGTCGTCAGCCTCTGCGTACAAGGAGTGGTGGGCCATTAGCCGAATGTGTGTTAACCGACACGCGTGGAGCAATTCCGCATCCGTCTGCTTCTGTGGCAAAGCGGGTGCCCGCTCCTGTCCTACGGACACGTTCCACGGAGGGGGGAGGCACAATTAGTTTTCCTGAATCCGGGATGTTCGTTTTGAGTTCGTTTTGTGATGCGTCTCCTCATAATTTGAGGCATGGGTAGCGTGTGAATTCCTAGTTAAAATTCTCACAGTTAAAAAGGCAAAACTTCTCCCGAGAAAGAAAATTTCAAATTTGATTGCATAATGAAACGAGGCCTGTTTTTCTGCACAGAAACGATTTGTGGGAATCGTCCTGAATTACAAGCGTGTATACCCAGATGTGTACACTCCAAGTTGGCAGATAGGCTGCAGCAGCAATGTAAAGCATGCTTTAAGGTGAAAGATGGCTGTAACTGTGATGAAAACGTTAAGGTTCGTACTAGATGCTTTTAAAGTAGGATTTTTAACAGGCAGGCGCAGCGGCAATTTTAGAGCTGAGTGGTGCCGAATATTACCCATTTACAGACAGAATTCTCGGTACTGTCTTAGATTTACATCGAATTTCTATCAAATGAGCCACCTAGCCTTCCTATATAGTATATTTTGGTGCCCCGATATTACTTGGCGTATTTCATAAGTATACCTTTTATGGCCGTTTCTCGTGCTTTTCCGAGAGAGCTGCTTTACTTTTTCATAGTTGCACGGTTTTTGAATGCCTCTTCTGCCTTTCAGATCTTCTCTTTCTCCTACGCCTTAAATACTCGTACAAGAACAAGCAGAAAATGTTATGTGCAGCTGTAACGTGCTTTGGGGTTTTTTTTGGTAGGATGAAATGGAAATACTGGGACTGGCGATCCAGAAGTCTGAAGAAGCCACCGTAAAGGACCGTCCCAGTGACTACCGTCGAGTTAGGATTATTAAAAGCACCAAAGCGACACGCTCGTAGAGATGGGGACTACCTCTGGACACGTGTTAATCCCGGTCAGGTGTCCTCGGGATACAGATGGTCTGCGCTTCCTGCTCTGACAAGACAGAAGCGATGAGCTTCAGGATGAGCTCCTGAAGACAAGAAAGAGGCCAGGTGCCGGGGTTCTTGTCTCTTTGTTTGTTTGTTTGTTTGTTTGTTTGTTTTGGGCGGGGGGTGGTGGGTGGGTGGGCGGGCGTGTGGCTTCCAAAACAGGGTGCGCGGTTGACTGCAGGTGGCAGCCTGCAGAGCTCTTTTGCTGCCTGACCTCGCCTTTTCTTTGTCACTCCTCTTTCATGGCATCTGCGCTGAAAGCCGGGGCGGTCAACGAAGAGACGTGGACAAAACGGGACGAACCGGCGCCGCTTCTGCCTGTTTTCCAGGCTTTGCCACGAACCAAGGAGCATCATCAGCCTCGTCACTGGTGGCGGCGAGTCCTGAGGTGGCTTAGGTGAGTCGAGCCTTCCAGGAACGTCCGTTGTCCGTAGCCTACGGCGTGTCATTTGGACGTCAGTCGGAAGGAGGTTTCCCTTTCTGAAAGGGCACCGGTTTCTCGTGCCAAGCGGTTGCCTCTCCTGAAGTTCCCACGAGAGGGGATCCTCGGAGACGATGCGCTGGGCAGCAGAAGTCATCAGCGAGGAGACGTCGCGCGCTCTATTAAATAGGGACAAAAAGAAAGACGATGTCCTTCCAAAGGCCCGAGCGCGGCACCTCTTCCGACGGCCGATGGCATGGCCGGCCTTTGGGCTCTGGGTCCCCCGTAACAGCGGGGACACGGCCAAACCCTGTTCCTCTGCGTGTTCGGCACAGCCAAAAGCCTTGGCCGGTCCGCCGGTCGTTTTCGGTAGCCTGGTGGATCGCGGCACCGGGGATTGGATTTCCCCCCGCCAAAAGTACAGCCGTTTGGGGAATCTCTTACCTTCCTGGTTTTTTCTATCGTAAAGGAGACTTTAAAAAAAGGGTTAAAGTCGTATAACGTGCAAACTGACTTGCAGGCTTTAAACGGCAACCGTCCACCGGCTGTAGCCTACAGCGTCTTAGGCGTCCCTAAGCGGCGAGGTATTTGTTCCAAATCTTTGAAAAGAGAGGCGACTGAAGGTAACGGGTTGGGTGTTTGGTTGGGTTTTTTTTCTAGTTTTTTTGTTTTTTGTTTTTCCCCCCCCTTTTCTTTAGGCGGAGCGCTCTGAAGAACCTGATTTCTGCCTGGCTTTCAGCGTCGCGTTTCCCCGGCAGTGCGGTAGCATCTCTCTCGGGCAGTGCCGCCGGCCAGATGTCCCTCCTCCTTGGGTAGGAGAGAAAGCAGCCCCCGGTCAAATGACAACTGCGCGTTCTGGAGACGGAGAGCGCAACGGTGGGGGTTCGGAGCTGTGCCAGTTGAATTAGCGCCGAAGAAAAAGTCCGAGGCTTTTCTAGCGTGAGTATTTTTCTTGGCCGTATCTAAACGCGCGCAGAGCTTTCCAGCGGCAGGGAAAGGGAAGGGAGGAGGCGCTTCCCCCCAGCGGGCGGAGGGTTTGTTCCGCTGTTAGGCTGAGAAGGTGTTGCAAGTGGCACGGGTCAGTCTGAATAGGGACCTGAAGCGTCGGGATGGCTCCGGCTTTGGCAGGCCGTGCCGTCTTTGGAGCGGAGCTGTTTCCCCGCAATCCTCCTGTAGCTCAGCTCCTGTCCTGTCCCTCGGCCGGAGGGAATTCCTCTACTCTCTTCGGTGCTCTTTCGTTTGATGATGCTGATCTCCGGTTGGGGTTTGCTGTTTGTTTTGCAGGTGCCTCGTTGTCCGCGTCTCGTGCTGCTCGACAGATGCCCCGGCCCGGGTTTGCAGCCGGTGGTGGAGCCGCCTGAGGGGAAGGGGCCAGCCCTGGGTCTGGTCGTTCGGTGCATTTTTTGGGGCGAATTAAAAAAACCGGTGTGTGTGTGTGGGGGGGTGGTGGTGTGATGATGTCATTTGGGGCAGCCGGATGTCAGCGGGGGAGCGACGGTGCGGCGGAGGAGCAGGTGAGTGGGGGTTAAGTGGGGTTCCCCCCACAAGAGGGTGGGTCACGGCCCCCAAACGCCTGAAAACTTGGTGCGGGGCAGGTGGTTGGGGTTTTGGGCGGTGGTGTTTAAAAAATGTTAAAAGCTGTATATGCGGGGGTGAGGCATTGGAGTAGAGAACAATCTCTCATTTTTCTGTGTGTTGAAAAATAATATTCCCTTACGTATATAAAAGGAGTTCCAAATACCAACCCGTATCTCTAAGGATTCTGTATTATTTAATGGGAGTTTAGACGACGGAAAGATTTTTTAAAAGATTTATTTATAAAGAGAGATTGAAGCGTCAAAGCGGATGTCTGGACAGGTCGCTAGTCCAATTGGATGTTGTCTATCGTGCGTGTTAATCTGTAAGTCTAAACAGATGTGACTCTTAGCAGACGTTCTGTCGAAGTGTATCAAGAGCATCCGTTTTCCCTAAGTCTTACCCACGGGTCGGTCAGTGCGGAGGCGTAAACGCCTGTGCTGTAGATGGTTCCAGACTGCAAAGAGAGCCTATCGCTAGAAGGGATTTCCAAACTGGCCCTCCCCTCTGCTCTCTCTTGCCGGCGTCCAAGCGCTTTCAAAAGCGCTTTAAGCAGGAGTGTTGATTCCCAGGAGGATAGGGAAGCTCTACAGAGAGACTTAGGTAGATTGGATCGTTGGGCCAACATCAGTGGTATGAGTTTCAACAAGGGCGAGCGCCAGGTTCTGCGCGTGGGCCACAATAACCCCGAGCAGCGCTACAGGCTTGGGGAAACGTGGCTGGAAAACCACCTGGAAGAAAGAGACCTGGGGGTTCTAATGGACAAGCGGCTGAACGTGAGCCGGCAGTGTGCCCAGGTGGCCACGAAAGCCAACGGCATCCTGGCTTGTATTAGAAACAGCGTGAGCAGCAGAAGTAGGGAGGCGATTGTGCCCCTGTACTCGGCACTGGTGAGGCCACACCTGGAGTATCGCGTCCGGTTTTGGGCACCTCAATCCAAGAGAGATGTCGAGGTGCTGGAGCGAGTGCAGAGGAGGGCAACGAAGCTGGTGAAGGGCCTGGAAAACAAATCCTATGAAGAGCGGTTGAAGGAGCTGGGACTGTTTAGTATGAGGAAGAGGGGGCTGAGGGGAGACCTCGTCACTCTCTAAACCTACTTGAAAGGACACTGTAGAGAGGTCGGTGCTGGTCTCCTGGCACGGGTAGGTAATGACAGAACGAGAGGGAACGGCTTCAAGCTCCAACAGGGTAGGTTTAGACTGGACATTAGGAAAGAATGTTTCACAGAGGGAGTGGTCGGGCATTGGAACAGGCTACCCAGGGAGGTGGTCGAGTCACCATCCCTGGATGTGTTTAAGAACCGTTGAGATGTGGTGTTGGGGGATATGGTGTAGGGGAGAACTTTGTAGAGTAGGGTAGATGGTTGGACTCGATGATCCCAAGGGTCTCTTGCAACCTAGACGATTCTATGATTCTATGAAAAGCAGCCCCTTCCCCCGTTTCCCCTCCCGCCCTGGGGAGCTGGATCGGTGCAGCGGGACAGGAGGAAAAAAACGCAGCCCCGTTTTCCTGCAGGGACGCAAAGCTCCCCGATGTCTCTGTGGTGGATAAGGCGGCACCCCCGCCTGCCTTCCTGGACGCCGGCGGACTGGCTGCTGTCGCCCCCACGGCCCCCGGGGCCACGCGCAGAGCGCCGCGGCGTCCCTGGGGCTGGTTGCGGGGCGAACACCGGAGGTTTTTGGCGCCGAGGCGACGGCTGCGGCTGCCCGGACTGCGAGCGGGGACAGGGCAGAGAGCGGGAAGGCCTGCCCGCCGGTAAGTGGTCACGGTCCCTGGGTGGAGGGAAGCGGGCTGAGAGCGGTCACCGCTCATGGCCCCGGTGAGGTCTCAGAGGGGGACAAGGAAGGGGGCGTGGGCGCTGCCCGGTGCTTTCCGCCCGCTGCGGACCGGTCCGCAGCGATTTCTGGGCTGGCCGCCGTTTTCCCCCGGCCCCCTCCGGTTCCGGAGCGGCTCGGCCCGCCCATACCGCGCGCCCATTGGTCGCGGTGCCGTAAGCGGCGTCCGTCCTCTAGGAGCCCCCGTCCCATTGGTCGATCGCGCCGTCAATCTCCAGCGCCTCCCAGTCCGGCCAATCGGAGCGCGGCAGGCGATCCGACCAATCGGAGCGGGGCGGTCGCGTTGTGATTGGCTCGTCCTCCTGTCAATCCGCCCGGGGCGCGGTTGCCATGGTGAGGAAGCCCCGCCCGGTCGCGCATGCGCAGTAGTAAGGACGGCGCCGCCCTCACTACTGCGCATGCGCCACCGGGCGGGGCGTCCTCACCATGGCAACCGCCCCCCTGGCGGATTGACAGGAGGACGAGCCAATCACAGCGCGACCGCCGCGCTCCGATTGGTCGGATCGCCTGCCGCGCTCCGATTGGCCGGAGTGGGAGGCGCTGAAGATTGACGGCGCGACCGACCAATGGGACGGGCTCCCCGAGGACGGAAGCCGCTTCCGGCGCCGTGACCAATGGGCGCGCCGCATGGGCGGGCCGAGCCGCTCCGGAAGCGGAGGGGCCGGGGGAAAATGGCGGCGCGCGCAGAAGCGGCTGCGGCGCGGACCGGACCGCACCGCACCGGACCGGCGCG
The DNA here is from genome assembly GCF_964106895.1 of Numenius arquata. Classification (NCBI taxonomy): domain Eukaryota; kingdom Metazoa; phylum Chordata; class Aves; order Charadriiformes; family Scolopacidae; genus Numenius; species Numenius arquata. The sequence continues at coordinate 142,065 of NW_027415491.1, read as the reverse complement.
GGCGGAAAGCACCGGGCAGCCGGACAGCGTCGCGGTGCCGCTGGACAGCGTCGCGGTGCCGCTGGACAGCGTCGAGGCCAGCGGGGGGGCGCGGGGAAGGCGGCCGGGGTCCCGAGGCGGCTCCGAGGGGAGACGGCGTTGCGGGGGGGCGGGCTGAGGCGTCTGGGGAGGTGCTCGCGGCTCCTGGGGCTGGCAAACGGGCTCGCGTGGCTGGTGTTGGGGCTTCAGCCGGAGAGGGAGTCGTGTGGCTTTGGGCTGAGGGGCGGGGGTGGAGTCCGGCGTTTTGGGGACTCGAGCAGAGGCTCAGCGGCTGGGTTTTGGGGCTCGGAAGGGGGCAGTAAGTGATGCGGTTTGGGGGCGGAGAGCAGAAGCCGTTTTGGCTGGTTCTGCAGGGGGGGTGGGCAGGAGGGCGTTGGGGGCTGCGGGGGAAAGCAGGGGCTGGGCGGGCTGCGGGGTGCTCAAACAGCAGGTGAGGTTTTCAAATCTGCAACTTGTAACTGTTGCAGCTTTGTTCTGGCTTCCTCCATTTTTGCAAAAGCTTCTGTTGCTAGACAGAGCATTCCTCTGTGTATCAGCTACTTGAGCTAGTTTATTTCAATGCGTCTGATCAGGTTTGTCTGTTCAGCAAAGTGGCATTTAAAGGTGACGTTTCACCGGATGCCAGCGGCTGTGCCTTATTTCCAGTATAAAGATGTATTCCCCAAATATCAGAGTGGGATATAACAACTGCAGCTGGTCAAAAGTAACACTGAAATGCAAAATTTAGAATTTCTTTTTTCCCATTGGCTCCTCCTCAGTATGAACACAAAGTTAATTTCTATTCTTAATTCCTATTTATGCTACATATATGAAGGATGAACGCGAGGAAAGGAGACCATAAAATACTGGCCTATTGCTATTTGTATGCTGTGCTTTGAACAGAAGAGACAAAACTGTCCTTTTTGTGAAATAATACTGGCTGTATCAGTGCCGTCCTCGTGTTTTTATTCAAAAATGTGAGATTTGTTGCCCCGAATGGTGAGAGTAGTTTTTGTTAATGGAAGTCGCAAGAGGTTCTGCCACCTTAAAAACCATAGAATCGTAGAATGGTTAGAGTTGGAAGGGACCTTCAAGATCATCGTGTTGCAGCCCCCCTGCCTTGGGCAGGGACGCCTCCACTAGAGCGGGTTGCTCAAAGCCCCGTCCAGCCTGGCCTTAAACACTTCCAGGGATGGGGCATCCACAGCTTCCCCGGGCAACCTGTTCCAGTGCCTCACCACCCTCACGGTAAAGAATTTCCTCCTAACATCTAGTCTGAATCTCCCCTCTTCCGATTTAAAACCGTTACCCCTTGTCCTGTCGCTACCTTTCCCGACAGAGAGTCCCTCTCCGGCTCTCCCGTAGGCTCCCTTCAGATATTGGAAGGCTGCTCTGAGGTCTCCCCGGAGCCTTCTCTTCTCCAGGCTGAACAACCCCAGCTCTCTCAGTCTCTCTTCACAGGGGAGGTGCTCCGTCCCTCCGATGGTTTTCGTGGCCCTCCGCTGGGCCCCTTCCAACAGGTCCACGTCCTTCCCGTGTCGAGGACTCCAAAGCTGGACACCGTACGCCAGGTGGGGTCTCGCGCGCGCAGAGTAGAGGGGGGTAGAATCGCCTCCCGTGACCCGCTGGCCACGCTTCTCTTGATGCAGCCCAGGGTGGGGTTGGCTTTCTGGGCTGCCAGCGCGCGTTGCCGGCTCGTACTGACATGTAATAATGCTACTGACGTACCGTTAGCAGCCTCGTGTTAAAAGAAGCGAGAAGCTGTAATATCCTTAATTTAGACAGTTTTTACGTGAAATGGTGCATCCTCACTGTTTCGTCACTTTCAGGAGCGAGCAATTGACCGAGAGCAGGAGAGAGACCTTTTCCAGCAAGAGATAGGGAAGCCGGAACAACAGCTTAAGGTTCCACAAAGGATTCGGCCTGTCAGCGAGCATCAAACCGGAGAGGTAACGCGCGCTATTGCTTGTACTCAAGGGATCTAAATGGTACGCTGACAGCCGTTCGGATACCCTAGGGAAGCTGTTTTATGGTGTCCCTAACCTGCATCCGTTCGCAAGGCAGGAAAGGAAATCCCCCGAGATGCAAGGCTACGGTGTCGGGGGAACGTGGGGAAAGTGTGTTCTGGGTGTTTTTTGAGTCGGTCGGTTGGATGTTTTTAGTAGCAGACACACAGAAGCCTCGTAACTTTCAAAAAGACTCCCTCGCGTAACTTAATTTAGAAAATGGGGTTTTCAAAAGCCCGTGGAAACATTCAGGACTCCTGTAGCGATTCCCCCTGCTCTTGCGTCCTTTTGTGACATCCTGTTGGTAGCACGGGTACGGGCACCGCAGGAACGCGGTGACCAAGGGGTCACAGCCGAGACGTAGCGGCGCTCTCTGCGTGCGCCTCCCCGGGAGACGTCTGTCTCCCCTGAAACAATCTGGTGACCGCAGAAGGGCAGCTCGAGGAAGTCACAGCAACCTCTTAGGCCCAGCAAAAGCCAGAAAAGCGACAGCGGTGCAAACGCTGTGTGTTGTGAAGCTTTTTGCCTGTCTTGTTTGGTGACCTTTGGGTCAATTGAACTGCATTTTATTTTTTGGTGGGTTTTCTCCTGTCTTGCTTTTAGAGCAAGGCTGATATTTTTGCGTGATTCTCTCGCCCGATTTTCAGTCTTCAGCTTCTTCTCAGGTGGCACTGCGATTTTCAAAGAAAAGCTCTTCCTTTCGGTTCAGTTCAGTTGCTGTCGTTCGGTTCTTAAATGGTAGCAACGTTTAGTATTCTATATTAGATAGTTTATGACCACAGACAGTAATGGGACATACATGGATAGACGTGAAATGTAAGTTGTCAAAATATTTATTGCCTTACAATTCTCGGAGGTAGGGGTGTGTTTCCTGGGGTTTCAAAATCTATTTCACTAAAAAGGTTTGTAACAAATCCTGCAAAGTGTTCAGCCCGTACCGGGCGACCTGGCTGTCGTCAGCCTCTGCGTACAAGGAGTGGTGGGCCATTAGCCGAATGTGTGTTAACCGACACGCGTGGAGCAATTCCGCATCCGTCTGCTTCTGTGGCAAAGCGGGTGCCCGCTCCTGTCCTACGGACACGTTCCACGGAGGGGGGAGGCACAATTAGTTTTCCTGAATCCGGGATGTTCGTTTTGAGTTCGTTTTGTGATGCGTCTCCTCATAATTTGAGGCATGGGTAGCGTGTGAATTCCTAGTTAAAATTCTCACAGTTAAAAAGGCAAAACTTCTCCCGAGAAAGAAAATTTCAAATTTGATTGCATAATGAAACGAGGCCTGTTTTTCTGCACAGAAACGATTTGTGGGAATCGTCCTGAATTACAAGCGTGTATACCCAGATGTGTACACTCCAAGTTGGCAGATAGGCTGCAGCAGCAATGTAAAGCATGCTTTAAGGTGAAAGATGGCTGTAACTGTGATGAAAACGTTAAGGTTCGTACTAGATGCTTTTAAAGTAGGATTTTTAACAGGCAGGCGCAGCGGCAATTTTAGAGCTGAGTGGTGCCGAATATTACCCATTTACAGACAGAATTCTCGGTACTGTCTTAGATTTACATCGAATTTCTATCAAATGAGCCACCTAGCCTTCCTATATAGTATATTTTGGTGCCCCGATATTACTTGGCGTATTTCATAAGTATACCTTTTATGGCCGTTTCTCGTGCTTTTCCGAGAGAGCTGCTTTACTTTTTCATAGTTGCACGGTTTTTGAATGCCTCTTCTGCCTTTCAGATCTTCTCTTTCTCCTACGCCTTAAATACTCGTACAAGAACAAGCAGAAAATGTTATGTGCAGCTGTAACGTGCTTTGGGGTTTTTTTTGGTAGGATGAAATGGAAATACTGGGACTGGCGATCCAGAAGTCTGAAGAAGCCACCGTAAAGGACCGTCCCAGTGACTACCGTCGAGTTAGGATTATTAAAAGCACCAAAGCGACACGCTCGTAGAGATGGGGACTACCTCTGGACACGTGTTAATCCCGGTCAGGTGTCCTCGGGATACAGATGGTCTGCGCTTCCTGCTCTGACAAGACAGAAGCGATGAGCTTCAGGATGAGCTCCTGAAGACAAGAAAGAGGCCAGGTGCCGGGGTTCTTGTCTCTTTGTTTGTTTGTTTGTTTGTTTGTTTGTTTGTTTGTTTGTTTTGGGCGGGGGGTGGTGGGTGGGTGGGCGGGCGTGTGGCTTCCAAAACAGGGTGCGCGGTTGACTGCAGGTGGCAGCCTGCAGAGCTCTTTTGCTGCCTGACCTCGCCTTTTCTTTGTCACTCCTCTTTCATGGCATCTGCGCTGAAAGCCGGGGCGGTCAACGAAGAGACGTGGACAAAACGGGACGAACCGGCGCCGCTTCTGCCTGTTTTCCAGGCTTTGCCACGAACCAAGGAGCATCATCAGCCTCGTCACTGGTGGCGGCGAGTCCTGAGGTGGCTTAGGTGAGTCGAGCCTTCCAGGAACGTCCGTTGTCCGTAGCCTACGGCGTGTCATTTGGACGTCAGTCGGAAGGAGGTTTCCCTTTCTGAAAGGGCACCGGTTTCTCGTGCCAAGCGGTTGCCTCTCCTGAAGTTCCCACGAGAGGGGATCCTCGGAGACGATGCGCTGGGCAGCAGAAGTCATCAGCGAGGAGACGTCGCGCGCTCTATTAAATAGGGACAAAAAGAAAGACGATGTCCTTCCAAAGGCCCGAGCGCGGCACCTCTTCCGACGGCCGATGGCATGGCCGGCCTTTGGGCTCTGGGTCCCCCGTAACAGCGGGGACACGGCCAAACCCTGTTCCTCTGCGTGTTCGGCACAGCCAAAAGCCTTGGCCGGTCCGCCGGTCGTTTTCGGTAGCCTGGTGGATCGCGGCACCGGGGATTGGATTTCCCCCCGCCAAAAGTACAGCCGTTTGGGGAATCTCTTACCTTCCTGGTTTTTTCTATCGTAAAGGAGACTTTAAAAAAAGGGTTAAAGTCGTATAACGTGCAAACTGACTTGCAGGCTTTAAACGGCAACCGTCCACCGGCTGTAGCCTACAGCGTCTTAGGCGTCCCTAAGCGGCGAGGTATTTGTTCCAAATCTTTGAAAAGAGAGGCGACTGAAGGTAACGGGTTGGGTGTTTGGTTGGGTTTTTTTTCTAGTTTTTTTGTTTTTTGTTTTTCCCCCCCCTTTTCTTTAGGCGGAGCGCTCTGAAGAACCTGATTTCTGCCTGGCTTTCAGCGTCGCGTTTCCCCGGCAGTGCGGTAGCATCTCTCTCGGGCAGTGCCGCCGGCCAGATGTCCCTCCTCCTTGGGTAGGAGAGAAAGCAGCCCCCGGTCAAATGACAACTGCGCGTTCTGGAGACGGAGAGCGCAACGGTGGGGGTTCGGAGCTGTGCCAGTTGAATTAGCGCCGAAGAAAAAGTCCGAGGCTTTTCTAGCGTGAGTATTTTTCTTGGCCGTATCTAAACGCGCGCAGAGCTTTCCAGCGGCAGGGAAAGGGAAGGGAGGAGGCGCTTCCCCCCAGCGGGCGGAGGGTTTGTTCCGCTGTTAGGCTGAGAAGGTGTTGCAAGTGGCACGGGTCAGTCTGAATAGGGACCTGAAGCGTCGGGATGGCTCCGGCTTTGGCAGGCCGTGCCGTCTTTGGAGCGGAGCTGTTTCCCCGCAATCCTCCTGTAGCTCAGCTCCTGTCCTGTCCCTCGGCCGGAGGGAATTCCTCTACTCTCTTCGGTGCTCTTTCGTTTGATGATGCTGATCTCCGGTTGGGGTTTGCTGTTTGTTTTGCAGGTGCCTCGTTGTCCGCGTCTCGTGCTGCTCGACAGATGCCCCGGCCCGGGTTTGCAGCCGGTGGTGGAGCCGCCTGAGGGGAAGGGGCCAGCCCTGGGTCTGGTCGTTCGGTGCATTTTTTGGGGCGAATTAAAAAAACCGGTGTGTGTGTGGGGGGGGGTGGTGGTGTGATGATGTCATTTGGGGCAGCCGGATGTCAGCGGGGGAGCGACGGTGCGGCGGAGGAGCAGGTGAGTGGGGGTTAAGTGGGGTTCCCCCCACAAGAGGGTGGGTCACGGCCCCCAAACGCCTGAAAACTTGGTGCGGGGCAGGTGGTTGGGGTTTTGGGCGGTGGTGTTTAAAAAATGTTAAAAGCTGTATATGCGGGGGTGAGGCATTGGAGTAGAGAACAATCTCTCATTTTTCTGTGTGTTGAAAAATAATATTCCCTTACGTATATAAAAGGAGTTCCAAATACCAACCCGTATCTCTAAGGATTCTGTATTATTTAATGGGAGTTTAGACGACGGAAAGATTTTTTAAAAGATTTATTTATAAAGAGAGATTGAAGCGTCAAAGCGGATGTCTGGACAGGTCGCTAGTCCAATTGGATGTTGTCTATCGTGCGTGTTAATCTGTAAGTCTAAACAGATGTGACTCTTAGCAGACGTTCTGTCGAAGTGTATCAAGAGCATCCGTTTTCCCTAAGTCTTACCCACGGGTCGGTCAGTGCGGAGGCGTAAACGCCTGTGCTGTAGATGGTTCCAGACTGCAAAGAGAGCCTATCGCTAGAAGGGATTTCCAAACTGGCCCTCCCCTCTGCTCTCTCTTGCCGGCGTCCAAGCGCTTTCAAAAGCGCTTTAAGCAGGAGTGTTGATTCCCAGGAGGATAGGGAAGCTCTACAGAGAGACTTAGGTAGATTGGATCGTTGGGCCAACATCAGTGGTATGAGTTTCAACAAGGGCGAGCGCCAGGTTCTGCGCGTGGGCCACAATAACCCCGAGCAGCGCTACAGGCTTGGGGAAACGTGGCTGGAAAACCACCTGGAAGAAAGAGACCTGGGGGTTCTAATGGACAAGCGGCTGAACGTGAGCCGGCAGTGTGCCCAGGTGGCCACGAAAGCCAACGGCATCCTGGCTTGTATTAGAAACAGCGTGAGCAGCAGAAGTAGGGAGGCGATTGTGCCCCTGTACTCGGCACTGGTGAGGCCACACCTGGAGTATCGCGTCCGGTTTTGGGCACCTCAATCCAAGAGAGATGTCGAGGTGCTGGAGCGAGTGCAGAGGAGGGCAACGAAGCTGGTGAAGGGCCTGGAAAACAAATCCTATGAAGAGCGGTTGAAGGAGCTGGGACTGTTTAGTATGAGGAAGAGGGGGCTGAGGGGAGACCTCGTCACTCTCTAAACCTACTTGAAAGGACACTGTAGAGAGGTCGGTGCTGGTCTCCTGGCACGGGTAGGTAATGACAGAACGAGAGGGAACGGCTTCAAGCTCCAACAGGGTAGGTTTAGACTGGACATTAGGAAAGAATGTTTCACAGAGGGAGTGGTCGGGCATTGGAACAGGCTACCCAGGGAGGTGGTCGAGTCACCATCCCTGGATGTGTTTAAGAACCGTTGAGATGTGGTGTTGGGGGATATGGTGTAGGGGAGAACTTTGTAGAGTAGGGTAGATGGTTGGACTCGATGATCCCAAGGGTCTCTTGCAACCTAGACGATTCTATGATTCTATGAAAAGCAGCCCCTTCCCCCGTTTCCCCTCCCGCCCTGGGGAGCTGGATCGGTGCAGCGGGACAGGAGGAAAAAAACGCAGCCCCGTTTTCCTGCAGGGACGCAAAGCTCCCCGATGTCTCTGTGGTGGATAAGGCGGCACCCCCGCCTGCCTTCCTGGACGCCGGCGGACTGGCTGCTGTCGCCCCCACGGCCCCCGGGGCCACGCGCAGAGCGCCGCGGCGTCCCTGGGGCTGGTTGCGGGGCGAACACCGGAGGTTTTTGGCGCCGAGGCGACGGCTGCGGCTGCCCGGACTGCGAGCGGGGACAGGGCAGAGAGCGGGAAGGCCTGCCCGCCGGTAAGTGGTCACGGTCCCTGGGTGGAGGGAAGCGGGCTGAGAGCGGTCACCGCTCATGGCCCCGGTGAGGTCTCAGAGGGGGACAAGGAAGGGGGCGTGGGCGCTGCCCGGTGCTTTCCGCCCGCTGCGGACCGGTCCGCAGCGATTTCTGGGCTGGCCGCCGTTTTCCCCCGGCCCCCTCCGGTTCCGGAGCGGCTCGGCCCGCCCATACCGCGCGCCCATTGGTCGCGGTGCCGTAAGCGGCGTCCGTCCTCTAGGAGCCCCCGTCCCATTGGTCGATCGCGCCGTCAATCTCCAGCGCCTCCCAGTCCGGCCAATCGGAGCGCGGCAGGCGATCCGACCAATCGGAGCGGGGCGGTCGCGTTGTGATTGGCTCGTCCTCCTGTCAATCCGCCCGGGGCGCGGTTGCCATGGTGAGGAAGCCCCGCCCGGTCGCGCATGCGCAGTAGTAAGGACGGCGCCGCCCTCACTACTGCGCATGCGCCACCGGGCGGGGCGTCCTCACCATGGCAACCGCCCCCCTGGCGGATTGACAGGAGGACGAGCCAATCACAGCGCGACCGCCGCGCTCCGATTGGTCGGATCGCCTGCCGCGCTCCGATTGGCCGGAGTGGGAGGCGCTGAAGATTGACGGCGCGACCGACCAATGGGACGGGCTCCCCGAGGACGGAAGCCGCTTCCGGCGCCGTGACCAATGGGCGCGCCGCATGGGCGGGCCGAGCCGCTCCGGAAGCGGAGGGGCCGGGGGAAAATGGCGGCGCGCGCAGAAGCGGCTGCGGCGCGGACCGGACCGCACCGCACCGGACCGGCGCGGGCGGAAAGCACCGGGCAGCCGGACAGCGTCGCGGTGCCGCTGGACAGCGTCGCGGTGCCGCTGGACAGCGTCGAGGCCAGCGGGGGGGCGCGGGGAAGGCGGCCGGGGTCCCGAGGCGGCTCCGAGGGGAGACGGCGTTGCGGGGGGGCGGGCTGAGGCGTCTGGGGAGGTGCTCGCGGCTCCTGGGGCTGGCAAACGGGCTCGCGTGGCTGGTGTTGGGGCTTCAGCCGGAGAGGGAGTCGTGTGGCTTTGGGCTGAGGGGCGGGGGTGGAGTCCGGCGTTTTGGGGACTCGAGCAGAGGCTCAGCGGCTGGGTTTTGGGGCTCGGAAGGGGGCAGTAAGTGATGCGGTTTGGGGGCGGAGAGCAGAAGCCGTTTTGGCTGGTTCTGCAGGGGGGGTGGGCAGGAGGGCGTTGGGGGCTGCGGGGGAAAGCAGGGGCTGGGCGGGCTGCGGGGTGCTCAAACAGCAGGTGAGGTTTTCAAATCTGCAACTTGTAACTGTTGCAGCTTTGTTCTGGCTTCCTCCATTTTTGCAAAAGCTTCTGTTGCTAGACAGAGCATTCCTCTGTGTATCAGCTACTTGAGCTAGTTTATTTCAATGCGTCTGATCAGGTTTGTCTGTTCAGCAAAGTGGCATTTAAAGGTGACGTTTCACCGGATGCCAGCGGCTGTGCCTTATTTCCAGTATAAAGATGTATTCCCCAAATATCAGAGTGGGATATAACAACTGCAGCTGGTCAAAAGTAACACTGAAATGCAAAATTTAGAATTTCTTTTTTCCCATTGGCTCCTCCTCAGTATGAACACAAAGTTAATTTCTATTCTTAATTCCTATTTATGCTACATATATGAAGGATGAACGCGAGGAAAGGAGACCATAAAATACTGGCCTATTGCTATTTGTATGCTGTGCTTTGAACAGAAGAGACAAAACTGTCCTTTTTGTGAAATAATACTGGCTGTATCAGTGCCGTCCTCGTGTTTTTATTCAAAAATGTGAGATTTGTTGCCCCGAATGGTGAGAGTAGTTTTTGTTAATGGAAGTCGCAAGAGGTTCTGCCACCTTAAAAACCATAGAATCGTAGAATGGTTAGAGTTGGAAGGGACCTTCAAGATCATCGTGTTGCAGCCCCCCTGCCTTGGGCAGGGACGCCTCCACTAGAGCGGGTTGCTCAAAGCCCCGTCCAGCCTGGCCTTAAACACTTCCAGGGATGGGGCATCCACAGCTTCCCCGGGCAACCTGTTCCAGTGCCTCACCACCCTCACGGTAAAGAATTTCCTCCTAACATCTAGTCTGAATCTCCCCTCTTCCGATTTAAAACCGTTACCCCTTGTCCTGTCGCTACCTTTCCCGACAGAGAGTCCCTCTCCGGCTCTCCCGTAGGCTCCCTTCAGATATTGGAAGGCTGCTCTGAGGTCTCCCCGGAGCCTTCTCTTCTCCAGGCTGAACAACCCCAGCTCTCTCAGTCTCTCTTCACAGGGGAGGTGCTCCGTCCCTCCGATGGTTTTCGTGGCCCTCCGCTGGGCCCCTTCCAACAGGTCCACGTCCTTCCCGTGTCGAGGACTCCAAAGCTGGACACCGTACGCCAGGTGGGGTCTCGCGCGCGCAGAGTAGAGGGGGGTAGAATCGCCTCCCGTGACCCGCTGGCCACGCTTCTCTTGATGCAGCCCAGGGTGGGGTTGGCTTTCTGGGCTGCCAGCGCGCGTTGCCGGCTCGTACTGACATGTAATAATGCTACTGACGTACCGTTAGCAGCCTCGTGTTAAAAGAAGCGAGAAGCTGTAATATCCTTAATTTAGACAGTTTTTACGTGAAATGGTGCATCCTCACTGTTTCGTCACTTTCAGGAGCGAGCAATTGACCGAGAGCAGGAGAGAGACCTTTTCCAGCAAGAGATAGGGAAGCCGGAACAACAGCTTAAGGTTCCACAAAGGATTCGGCCTGTCAGCGAGCATCAAACCGGAGAGGTAACGCGCGCTATTGCTTGTACTCAAGGGATCTAAATGGTACGCTGACAGCCGTTCGGATACCCTAGGGAAGCTGTTTTATGGTGTCCCTAACCTGCATCCGTTCGCAAGGCAGGAAAGGAAATCCCCCGAGATGCAAGGCTACGGTGTCGGGGGAACGTGGGGAAAGTGTGTTCTGGGTGTTTTTTGAGTCGGTCGGTTGGATGTTTTTAGTAGCAGACACACAGAAGCCTCGTAACTTTCAAAAAGACTCCCTCGCGTAACTTAATTTAGAAAATGGGGTTTTCAAAAGCCCGTGGAAACATTCAGGACTCCTGTAGCGATTCCCCCTGCTCTTGCGTCCTTTTGTGACATCCTGTTGGTAGCACGGGTACGGGCACCGCAGGAACGCGGTGACCAAGGGGTCACAGCCGAGACGTAGCGGCGCTCTCTGCGTGCGCCTCCCCGGGAGACGTCTGTCTCCCCTGAAACAATCTGGTGACCGCAGAAGGGCAGCTCGAGGAAGTCACAGCAACCTCTTAGGCCCAGCAAAAGCCAGAAAAGCGACAGCGGTGCAAACGCTGTGTGTTGTGAAGCTTTTTGCCTGTCTTGTTTGGTGACCTTTGGGTCAATTGAACTGCATTTTATTTTTTGGTGGGTTTTCTCCTGTCTTGCTTTTAGAGCAAGGCTGATATTTTTGCGTGATTCTCTCGCCCGATTTTCAGTCTTCAGCTTCTTCTCAGGTGGCACTGCGATTTTCAAAGAAAAGCTCTTCCTTTCGGTTCAGTTCAGTTGCTGTCGTTCGGTTCTTAAATGGTAGCAACGTTTAGTATTCTATATTAGATAGTTTATGACCACAGACAGTAATGGGACATACATGGATAGACGTGAAATGTAAGTTGTCAAAATATTTATTGCCTTACAATTCTCGGAGGTAGGGGTGTGTTTCCTGGGGTTTCAAAATCTATTTCACTAAAAAGGTTTGTAACAAATCCTGCAAAGTGTTCAGCCCGTACCGGGCGACCTGGCTGTCGTCAGCCTCTGCGTACAAGGAGTGGTGGGCCATTAGCCGAATGTGTGTTAACCGACACGCGTGGAGCAATTCCGCATCCGTCTGCTTCTGTGGCAAAGCGGGTGCCCGCTCCTGTCCTACGGACACGTTCCACGGAGGGGGGAGGCACAATTAGTTTTCCTGAATCCGGGATGTTCGTTTTGAGTTCGTTTTGTGATGCGTCTCCTCATAATTTGAGGCATGGGTAGCGTGTGAATTCCTAGTTAAAATTCTCACAGTTAAAAAGGCAAAACTTCTCCCGAGAAAGAAAATTTCAAATTTGATTGCATAATGAAACGAGGCCTGTTTTTCTGCACAGAAACGATTTGTGGGAATCGTCCTGAATTACAAGCGTGTATACCCAGATGTGTACACTCCAAGTTGGCAGATAGGCTGCAGCAGCAATGTAAAGCATGCTTTAAGGTGAAAGATGGCTGTAACTGTGATGAAAACGTTAAGGTTCGTACTAGATGCTTTTAAAGTAGGATTTTTAACAGGCAGGCGCAGCGGCAATTTTAGAGCTGAGTGGTGCCGAATATTACCCATTTACAGACAGAATTCTCGGTACTGTCTTAGATTTACATCGAATTTCTATCAAATGAGCCACCTAGCCTTCCTATATAGTATATTTTGGTGCCCCGATATTACTTGGCGTATTTCATAAGTATACCTTTTATGGCCGTTTCTCGTGCTTTTCCGAGAGAGCTGCTTTACTTTTTCATAGTTGCACGGTTTTTGAATGCCTCTTCTGCCTTTCAGATCTTCTCTTTCTCCTACGCCTTAAATACTCGTACAAGAACAAGCAGAAAATGTTATGTGCAGCTGTAACGTGCTTTGGGGTTTTTTTTGGTAGGATGAAATGGAAATACTGGGACTGGCGATCCAGAAGTCTGAAGAAGCCACCGTAAAGGACCGTCCCAGTGACTACCGTCGAGTTAGGATTATTAAAAGCACCAAAGCGACACGCTCGTAGAGATGGGGACTACCTCTGGACACGTGTTAATCCCGGTCAGGTGTCCTCGGGATACAGATGGTCTGCGCTTCCTGCTCTGACAAGACAGAAGCGATGAGCTTCAGGATGAGCTCCTGAAGACAAGAAAGAGGCCAGGTGCCGGGGTTCTTGTCTCTTTGTTTGTTTGTTTGTTTGTTTGTTTGTTTGTTTGTTTGTTTTGGGCGGGGGGTGGTGGGTGGGTGGGCGGGCGTGTGGCTTCCAAAACAGGGTGCGCGGTTGACTGCAGGTGGCAGCCTGCAGAGCTCTTTTGCTGCCTGACCTCGCCTTTTCTTTGTCACTCCTCTTTCATGGCATCTGCGCTGAAAGCCGGGGCGGTCAACGAAGAGACGTGGACAAAACGGGACGAACCGGCGCCGCTTCTGCCTGTTTTCCAGGCTTTGCCACGAACCAAGGAGCATCATCAGCCTCGTCACTGGTGGCGGCGAGTCCTGAGGTGGCTTAGGTGAGTCGAGCCTTCCAGGAACGTCCGTTGTCCGTAGCCTACGGCGTGTCATTTGGACGTCAGTCGGAAGGAGGTTTCCCTTTCTGAAAGGGCACCGGTTTCTCGTGCCAAGCGGTTGCCTCTCCTGAAGTTCCCACGAGAGGGGATCCTCGGAGACGATGCGCTGGGCAGCAGAAGTCATCAGCGAGGAGACGTCGCGCGCTCTATTAAATAGGGACAAAAAGAAAGACGATGTCCTTCCAAAGGCCCGAGCGCGGCACCTCTTCCGACGGCCGATGGCATGGCCGGCCTTTGGGCTCTGGGTCCCCCGTAACAGCGGGGACACGGCCAAACCCTGTTCCTCTGCGTGTTCGGCACAGCCAAAAGCCTTGGCCGGTCCGCCGGTCGTTTTCGGTAGCCTGGTGGATCGCGGCACCGGGGATTGGATTTCCCCCCGCCAAAAGTACAGCCGTTTGGGGAATCTCTTACCTTCCTGGTTTTTTCTATCGTAAAGGAGACTTTAAAAAAAGGGTTAAAGTCGTATAACGTGCAAACTGACTTGCAGGCTTTAAACGGCAACCGTCCACCGGCTGTAGCCTACAGCGTCTTAGGCGTCCCTAAGCGGCGAGGTATTTGTTCCAAATCTTTGAAAAGAGAGGCGACTGAAGGTAACGGGTTGGGTGTTTGGTTGGGTTTTTTTTCTAGTTTTTTTGTTTTTTGTTTTTCCCCCCCCTTTTCTTTAGGCGGAGCGCTCTGAAGAACCTGATTTCTGCCTGGCTTTCAGCGTCGCGTTTCCCCGGCAGTGCGGTAGCATCTCTCTCGGGCAGTGCCGCCGGCCAGATGTCCCTCCTCCTTGGGTAGGAGAGAAAGCAGCCCCCGGTCAAATGACAACTGCGCGTTCTGGAGACGGAGAGCGCAACGGTGGGGGTTCGGAGCTGTGCCAGTTGAATTAGCGCCGAAGAAAAAGTCCGAGGCTTTTCTAGCGTGAGTATTTTTCTTGGCCGTATCTAAACGCGCGCAGAGCTTTCCAGCGGCAGGGAAAGGGAAGGGAGGAGGCGCTTCCCCCCAGCGGGCGGAGGGTTTGTTCCGCTGTTAGGCTGAGAAGGTGTTGCAAGTGGCACGGGTCAGTCTGAATAGGGACCTGAAGCGTCGGGATGGCTCCGGCTTTGGCAGGCCGTGCCGTCTTTGGAGCGGAGCTGTTTCCCCGCAATCCTCCTGTAGCTCAGCTCCTGTCCTGTCCCTCGGCCGGAGGGAATTCCTCTACTCTCTTCGGTGCTCTTTCGTTTGATGATGCTGATCTCCGGTTGGGGTTTGCTGTTTGTTTTGCAGGTGCCTCGTTGTCCGCGTCTCGTGCTGCTCGACAGATGCCCCGGCCCGGGTTTGCAGCCGGTGGTGGAGCCGCCTGAGGGGAAGGGGCCAGCCCTGGGTCTGGTCGTTCGGTGCATTTTTTGGGGCGAATTAAAAAAACCGGTGTGTGTGTGGGGGGGGGTGGTGGTGTGATGATGTCATTTGGGGCAGCCGGATGTCAGCGGGGGAGCGACGGTGCGGCGGAGGAGCAGGTGAGTGGGGGTTAAGTGGGGTTCCCCCCACAAGAGGGTGGGTCACGGCCCCCAAACGCCTGAAAACTTGGTGCGGGGCAGGTGGTTGGGGTTTTGGGCGGTGGTGTTTAAAAAATGTTAAAAGCTGTATATGCGGGGGTGAGGCATTGGAGTAGAGAACAATCTCTCATTTTTCTGTGTGTTGAAAAATAATATTCCCTTACGTATATAAAAGGAGTTCCAAATACCAACCCGTATCTCTAAGGATTCTGTATTATTTAATGGGAGTTTAGACGACGGAAAGATTTTTTAAAAGATTTATTTATAAAGAGAGATTGAAGCGTCAAAGCGGATGTCTGGACAGGTCGCTAGTCCAATTGGATGTTGTCTATCGTGCGTGTTAATCTGTAAGTCTAAACAGATGTGACTCTTAGCAGACGTTCTGTCGAAGTGTATCAAGAGCATCCGTTTTCCCTAAGTCTTACCCACGGGTCGGTCAGTGCGGAGGCGTAAACGCCTGTGCTGTAGATGGTTCCAGACTGCAAAGAGAGCCTATCGCTAGAAGGGATTTCCAAACTGGCCCTCCCCTCTGCTCTCTCTTGCCGGCGTCCAAGCGCTTTCAAAAGCGCTTTAAGCAGGAGTGTTGATTCCCAGGAGGATAGGGAAGCTCTACAGAGAGACTTAGGTAGATTGGATCGTTGGGCCAACATCAGTGGTATGAGTTTCAACAAGGGCGAGCGCCAGGTTCTGCGCGTGGGCCACAATAACCCCGAGCAGCGCTACAGGCTTGGGGAAACGTGGCTGGAAAACCACCTGGAAGAAAGAGACCTGGGGGTTCTAATGGACAAGCGGCTGAACGTGAGCCGGCAGTGTGCCCAGGTGGCCACGAAAGCCAACGGCATCCTGGCTTGTATTAGAAACAGCGTGAGCAGCAGAAGTAGGGAGGCGATTGTGCCCCTGTACTCGGCACTGGTGAGGCCACACCTGGAGTATCGCGTCCGGTTTTGGGCACCTCAATCCAAGAGAGATGTCGAGGTGCTGGAGCGAGTGCAGAGGAGGGCAACGAAGCTGGTGAAGGGCCTGGAAAACAAATCCTATGAAGAGCGGTTGAAGGAGCTGGGACTGTTTAGTATGAGGAAGAGGGGGCTGAGGGGAGACCTCGTCACTCTCTAAACCTACTTGAAAGGACACTGTAGAGAGGTCGGTGCTGGTCTCCTGGCACGGGTAGGTAATGACAGAACGAGAGGGAACGGCTTCAAGCTCCAACAGGGTAGGTTTAGACTGGACATTAGGAAAGAATGTTTCACAGAGGGAGTGGTCGGGCATTGGAACAGGCTACCCAGGGAGGTGGTCGAGTCACCATCCCTGGATGTGTTTAAGAACCGTTGAGATGTGGTGTTGGGGGATATGGTGTAGGGGAGAACTTTGTAGAGTAGGGTAGATGGTTGGACTCGATGATCCCAAGGGTCTCTTGCAACCTAGACGATTCTATGATTCTATGAAAAGCAGCCCCTTCCCCCGTTTCCCCTCCCGCCCTGGGGAGCTGGATCGGTGCAGCGGGACAGGAGGAAAAAAACGCAGCCCCGTTTTCCTGCAGGGACGCAAAGCTCCCCGATGTCTCTGTGGTGGATAAGGCGGCACCCCCGCCTGCCTTCCTGGACGCCGGCGGACTGGCTGCTGTCGCCCCCACGGCCCCCGGGGCCACGCGCAGAGCGCCGCGGCGTCCCTGGGGCTGGTTGCGGGGCGAACACCGGAGGTTTTTGGCGCCGAGGCGACGGCTGCGGCTGCCCGGACTGCGAGCGGGGACAGGGCAGAGAGCGGGAAGGCCTGCCCGCCGGTAAGTGGTCACGGTCCCTGGGTGGAGGGAAGCGGGCTGAGAGCGGTCACCGCTCATGGCCCCGGTGAGGTCTCAGAGGGGGACAAGGAAGGGGGCGTGGGCGCTGCCCGGTGCTTTCCGCCCGCTGCGGACCGGTCCGCAGCGATTTCTGGGCTGGCCGCCGTTTTCCCCCGGCCCCCTCCGGTTCCGGAGCGGCTCGGCCCGCCCATACCGCGCGCCCATTGGTCGCGGTGCCGTAAGCGGCGTCCGTCCTCCAGGAGCCCCCGTCCCATTGGTCGATCGCGCCGTCAATCTCCAGCGCCTCCCAGTCCGGCCAATCGGAGCGCGGCAGGCGATCCGACCAATCGGAGCGGGGCGGTCGCGTTGTGATTGGCTCGTCCTCCTGTCAATCCGCCCGGGGCGCGGTTGCCATGGTGAGGAAGCCCCGCCCGGTCGCGCATGCGCAGTAGTAAGGACGGCGCCGCCCTCACTACTGCGCATGCGCCACCGGGCGGGGCGTCCTCACCATGGCAACCGCCCCCCTGGCGGATTGACAGGAGGACGAGCCAATCACAGCGCGACCGCCGCGCTCCGATTGGTCGGATCGCCTGCCGCGCTCCGATTGGCCGGAGTGGGAGGCGCTGAAGATTGACGGCGCGACCGACCAATGGGACGGGCTCCCCGAGGACGGAAGCCGCTTCCGGCGCCGTGACCAATGGGCGCGCCGCATGGGCGGGCCGAGCCGCTCCGGAAGCGGAGGGGCCGGGGGAAAATGGCGGCGCGCGCAGAAGCGGCTGCGGCGCGGACCGGACCGCACCGCACCGGACCGGCGCGGGCGGAAAGCACCGGGCAGCCGGACAGCGTCGCGGTGCCGCTGGACAGCGTCGCGGTGCCGCTGGACAGCGTCGAGGCCAGCGGGGGGGCGCGGGGAAGGCGGCCGGGGTCCCGAGGCGGCTCCGAGGGGAGACGGCGTTGCGGGGGGGCGGGCTGAGGCGTCTGGGGAGGTGCTCGCGGCTCCTGGGGCTGGCAAACGGGCTCGCGTGGCTGGTGTTGGGGCTTCAGCCGGAGAGGGAGTCGTGTGGCTTTGGGCTGAGGGGCGGGGGTGGAGTCCGGCGTTTTGGGGACTCGAGCAGAGGCTCAGCGGCTGGGTTTTGGGGCTCGGAAGGGGGCAGTAAGTGATGCGGTTTGGGGGCGGAGAGCAGAAGCCGTTTTGGCTGGTTCTGCAGGGGGGGTGGGCAGGAGGGCGTTGGGGGCTGCGGGGGAAAGCAGGGGCTGGGCGGGCTGCGGGGTGCTCAAACAGCAGGTGAGGTTTTCAAATCTGCAACTTGTAACTGTTGCAGCTTTGTTCTGGCTTCCTCCATTTTTGCAAAAGCTTCTGTTGCTAGACAGAGCATTCCTCTGTGTATCAGCTACTTGAGCTAGTTTATTTCAATGCGTCTGATCAGGTTTGTCTGTTCAGCAAAGTGGCATTTAAAGGTGACGTTTCACCGGATGCCAGCGGCTGTGCCTTATTTCCAGTATAAAGATGTATTCCCCAAATATCAGAGTGGGATATAACAACTGCAGCTGGTCAAAAGTAACACTGAAATGCAAAATTTAGAATTTCTTTTTTCCCATTGGCTCCTCCTCAGTATGAACACAAAGTTAATTTCTATTCTTAATTCCTATTTATGCTACATATATGAAGGATGAACGCGAGGAAAGGAGACCATAAAATACTGGCCTATTGCTATTTGTATGCTGTGCTTTGAACAGAAGAGACAAAACTGTCCTTTTTGTGAAATAATACTGGCTGTATCAGTGCCGTCCTCGTGTTTTTATTCAAAAATGTGAGATTTGTTGCCCCGAATGGTGAGAGTAGTTTTTGTTAATGGAAGTCGCAAGAGGTTCTGCCACCTTAAAAACCATAGAATCGTAGAATGGTTAGAGTTGGAAGGGACCTTCAAGATCATCGTGTTGCAGCCCCCCTGCCTTGGGCAGGGACGCCTCCACTAGAGCGGGTTGCTCAAAGCCCCGTCCAGCCTGGCCTTAAACACTTCCAGGGATGGGGCATCCACAGCTTCCCCGGGCAACCTGTTCCAGTGCCTCACCACCCTCACGGTAAAGAATTTCCTCCTAACATCTAGTCTGAATCTCCCCTCTTCCGATTTAAAACCGTTACCCCTTGTCCTGTCGCTACCTTTCCCGACAGAGAGTCCCTCTCCGGCTCTCCCGTAGGCTCCCTTCAGATATTGGAAGGCTGCTCTGAGGTCTCCCCGGAGCCTTCTCTTCTCCAGGCTGAACAACCCCAGCTCTCTCAGTCTCTCTTCACAGGGGAGGTGCTCCGTCCCTCCGATGGTTTTCGTGGCCCTCCGCTGGGCCCCTTCCAACAGGTCCACGTCCTTCCCGTGTCGAGGACTCCAAAGCTGGACACCGTACGCCAGGTGGGGTCTCGCGCGCGCAGAGTAGAGGGGGGTAGAATCGCCTCCCGTGACCCGCTGGCCACGCTTCTCTTGATGCAGCCCAGGGTGGGGTTGGCTTTCTGGGCTGCCAGCGCGCGTTGCCGGCTCGTACTGACATGTAATAATGCTACTGACGTACCGTTAGCAGCCTCGTGTTAAAAGAAGCGAGAAGCTGTAATATCCTTAATTTAGACAGTTTTTACGTGAAATGGTGCATCCTCACTGTTTTGTCACTTTCAGGAGCGAGCAATTGACCGAGAGCAGGAGAGAGACCTTTTCCAGCAAGAGATAGGGAAGCCGGAACAACAGCTTAAGGTTCCACAAAGGATTCGGCCTGTCAGCGAGCATCAAACCGGAGAGGTAACGCGCGCTATTGCTTGTACTCAAGGGATCTAAATGGTACGCTGACAGCCGTTCGGATACCCTAGGGAAGCTGTTTTATGGTGTCCCTAACCTGCATCCGTTCGCAAGGCAGGAAAGGAAATCCCCCGAGATGAAAGGCTACGGTGTCGGGGGAACGTGGGGAAAGTGTGTTCTGGGTGTTTTTTGAGTCGGTCGGTTGGATGTTTTTAGTAGCAGACACACAGAAGCCTCGTAACTTTCAAAAAGACTCCCTCGCGTAACTTAATTTAGAAAATGGGGTTTTCAAAAGCCCGTGGAAACATTCAGGACTCCTGTAGCGATTCCCCCTGCTCTTGCGTCCTTTTGTGACATCCTGTTGGTAGCACGGGTACGGGCACCGCAGGAACGCGGTGACCAAGGGGTCACAGCCGAGACGTAGCGGCGCTCTCTGCGTGCGCCTCCCCGGGAGACGTCTGTCTCCCCTGAAACAATCTGGTGACCGCAGAAGGGCAGCTCGAGGAAGTCACAGCAACCTCTTAGGCCCAGCAAAAGCCAGAAAAGCGACAGCGGTGCAAACGCTGTGTGTTGTGAAGCTTTTTGCCTGTCTTGTTTGGTGACCTTTGGGTCAATTAAACTGCATTTTATTTTTTGGTGGGTTTTCTCCTGTCTTGCTTTTAGAGCAAGGCTGATATTTTTGCGTGATTCTCTCGCCCGATTTTCAGTCTTCAGCTTCTTCTCAGGTGGCACTGCGATTTTCAAAGAAAAGCTCTTCCTTTCGGTTCAGTTCAGTTGCTGTCGTTCGGTTCTTAAATGGTAGCAACGTTTAGTATTCTATATTAGATAGTTTATGACCACAGACAGTAATGGGACATACATGGATAGACGTGAAATGTAAGTTGTCAAAATATTTATTGCCTTACAATTCTCGGAGGTAGGGGTGTGTTTCCTGGGGTTTCAAAATCTATTTCACTAAAAAGGTTTGTAACAAATCCTGCAAAGTGTTCAGCCCGTACCGGGCGACCTGGCTGTCGTCAGCCTGTGCGTACAAGGAGTGGTGGGCCATTAGCCGAATGTGTGTTAACCGACACGCGTGGAGCAATTCCGCATCCGTCTGCTTCTGTGGCAAAGCGGGTGCCCGCTCCTGTCCTACGGACACGTTCCACGGAGGGGGGAGGCACAATTAGTTTTCCTGAATCCGGGATGTTCGTTTTGAGTTCGTTTTGTGATGCGTCTCCTCATAATTTGAGGCATGGGTAGCGTGTGAATTCCTAGTTAAAATTCTCACAGTTAAAAAGGCAAAACTTCTCCCGAGAAAGAAAATTTCAAATTTGATTGCATAATGAAACGAGGCCTGTTTTTCTGCACAGAAACGATTTGTGCAAATCGTCCTGAATTACAAGCGTGTATACCCAGATGTGTACACTCCAAGTTGGCAGATAGGCTGCAGCAGCAATGTAAAGCATGCTTTAAGGTGAAAGATGGCTGTAACTGTGATGAAAACGTTAAGGTTCGTACTAGATGCTTTTAAAGTAGGATTTTTAACAGGCAGGCGCAGCGGCAATTTTAGAGCTGAGTGGTGCCGAATATTACCCATTTACAGACAGAATTCTCGGTACTGTCTTAGATTTACATCGAATTTCTATCAAATGAGCCACCTAGCCTTCCTATATAGTATATTTTGGTGCCCCGATATTACTTGGCGTATTTCATAAGTATACCTTTTATGGCCGTTTCTCGTGCTTTTCCGAGAGAGCTGCTTTACTTTTTCATAGTTGCACGGTTTTTGAATGCCTCTTCTGCCTTTCAGATCTTCTCTTTCTCCTACGCCTTAAATACTCGTACAAGAACAAGCAGAAAATGTTATGTGCAGCTGTAACGTGCTTTGGGGTTTTTTTTGGTAGGATGAAATGGAAATACTGGGACTGGCGATCCAGAAGTCTGAAGAAGCCACCGTAAAGGACCGTCCCAGTGACTACCGTCGAGTTAGGATTATTAAAAGCACCAAAGCGACACGCTCGTAGAGATGGGGACTACCTCTGGACACGTGTTAATCCCGGTCAGGTGTCCTCGGGATACAGATGGTCTGCGCTTCCTGCTCTGACAAGACAGAAGCGATGAGCTTCAGGATGAGCTCCTGAAGACAAGAAAGAGGCCAGGTGCCGGGGTTCTTGTCTCTTTGTTTGTTTGTTTGTTTGTTTGTTTGTTTGTTTTGGGCGGGGGGTGGTGGGTGGGTGGGCGGGCGTGTGGCTTCCAAAACAGGGTGCGCGGTTGACTGCAGGTGGCAGCCTGCAGAGCTCTTTTGCTGCCTGACCTCGCCTTTTCTTTGTCACTCCTCTTTCATGGCATCTGCGCTGAAAGCCGGGGCGGTCAACGAAGAGACGTGGACAAAACGGGACGAACCGGCGCCGCTTCTGCCTGTTTTCCAGGCTTTGCCACGAACCAAGGAGCATCATCAGCCTCGTCACTGGTGGCGGCGAGTCCTGAGGTGGCTTAGGTGAGTCGAGCCTTCCAGGAACGTCCGTTGTCCGTAGCCTACGGCGTGTCATTTGGACGTCAGTCGGAAGGAGGTTTCCCTTTCTGAAAGGGCACCGGTTTCTCGTGCCAAGCGGTTGCCTCTCCTGAAGTTCCCACGAGAGGGGATCCTCGGAGACGATGCGCTGGGCAGCAGAAGTCATCAGCGAGGAGACGTCGCGCGCTCTATTAAATAGGGACAAAAAGAAAGACGATGTCCTTCCAAAGGCCCGAGCGCGGCACCTCTTCCGACGGCCGATGGCATGGCCGGCCTTTGGGCTCTGGGTCCCCCGTAACAGCGGGGACACGGCCAAACCCTGTTCCTCTGCGTGTTCGGCACAGCCAAAAGCCTTGGCCGGTCCGCCGGTCGTTTTCGGTAGCCTGGTGGATCGCGGCACCGGGGATTGGATTTCCCCCCGCCAAAAGTACAGCCGTTTGGGGAATCTCTTACCTTCCTGGTTTTTTCTATCGTAAAGGAGACTTTAAAAAAAGGGTTAAAGTCGTATAACGTGCAAACTGACTTGCAGGCTTTAAACGGCAACCGTCCACCGGCTGTAGCCTACAGCGTCTTAGGCGTCCCTAAGCGGCGAGGTATTTGTTCCAAATCTTTGAAAAGAGAGGCGACTGAAGGTAACGGGTTGGGTGTTTGGTTGGGTTTTTTTTCTAGTTTTTTTGTTTTTTGTTTTTCCCCCCCCTTTTCTTTAGGCGGAGCGCTCTGAAGAACCTGATTTCTGCCTGGCTTTCAGCGTCGCGTTTCCCCGGCAGTGCGGTAGCATCTCTCTCGGGCAGTGCCGCCGGCCAGATGTCCCTCCTCCTTGGGTAGGAGAGAAAGCAGCCCCCGGTCAAATGACAACTGCGCGTTCTGGAGACGGAGAGCGCAACGGTGGGGGTTCGGAGCTGTGCCAGTTGAATTCGCGCCGAAGAAAAAGTCCGAGGCTTTTCTAGCGTGAGTATTTTTCTTGGCCGTATCTAAACGCGCGCAGAGCTTTCCAGCGGCAGGGAAAGGGAAGGGAGGAGGCGCTTCCCCCCAGCGGGCGGAGGGTTTGTTCCGCTGTTAGGCTGAGAAGGTGTTGCAAGTGGCACGGGTCAGTCTGAATAGGGACCTGAAGCGTCGGGATGGCTCCGGCTTTGGCAGGCCGTGCCGTCTTTGGAGCGGAGCTGTTTCCCCGCAATCCTCCTGTAGCTCAGCTCCTGTCCTGTCCCTCGGCCGGAGGGAATTCCTCTACTCTCTTCGGTGCTCTTTCGTTTGATGATGCTGATCTCCGGTTGGGGTTTGCTGTTTGTTTTGCAGGTGCCTCGTTGTCCGCGTCTCGTGCTGCTCGACAGATGCCCCGGCCCGGGTTTGCAGCCGGTGGTGGAGCCGCCTGAGGGGAAGGGGCCAGCCCTGGGTCTGGTCGTTCGGTGCATTTTTTGGGGCGAATTAAAAAAACCGGTGTGTGTGTGGGGGGGGGTGGTGGTGTGATGATGTCATTTGGGGCAGCCGGATGTCAGCGGGGGAGCGACGGTGCGGCGGAGGAGCAGGTGAGTGGGGGTTAAGTGGGGTTCCCCCCACAAGAGGGTGGGTCACGGCCCCCAAACGCCTGAAAACTTGGTGCGGGGCAGGTGGTTGGGGTTTTGGGCGGTGGTGTTTAAAAAATGTTAAAAGCTGTATATGCGGGGGTGAGGCATTGGAGTAGAGAACAATCTCTCATTTTTCTGTGTGTTGAAAAATAATATTCCCTTACGTATATAAAAGGAGTTCCAAATACCAACCCGTATCTCTAAGGATTCTGTATTATTTAATGGGAGTTTAGACGACGGAAAGATTTTTTAAAAGATTTATTTATAAAGAGAGATTGAAGCGTCAAAGCGGATGTCTGGACAGGTCGCTAGTCCAATTGGATGTTGTCTATCGTGCGTGTTAATCTGTAAGTCTAAACAGATGTGACTCTTAGCAGACGTTCTGTCGAAGTGTATCAAGAGCATCCGTTTTCCCTAAGTCTTACCCACGGGTCGGTCAGTGCGGAGGCGTAAACGCCTGTGCTGTAGATGGTTCCAGACTGCAAAGAGAGCCTATCGCTAGAAGGGATTTCCAAACTGGCCCTCCCCTCTGCTCTCTCTTGCCGGCGTCCAAGCGCTTTCAAAAGCGCTTTAAGCAGGAGTGTTGATTCCCAGGAGGATAGGGAAGCTCTACAGAGAGACTTAGGTAGATTGGATCGTTGGGCCAACATCAGTGGTATGAGTTTCAACAAGGGCGAGCGCCAGGTTCTGCGCGTGGGCCACAATAACCCCGAGCAGCGCTACAGGCTTGGGGAAACGTGGCTGGAAAACCACCTGGAAGAAAGAGACCTGGGGGTTCTAATGGACAAGCGGCTGAACGTGAGCCGGCAGTGTGCCCAGGTGGCCACGAAAGCCAACGGCATCCTGGCTTGTATTAGAAACAGCGTGAGCAGCAGAAGTAGGGAGGCGATTGTGCCCCTGTACTCGGCACTGGTGAGGCCACACCTGGAGTATCGCGTCCGGTTTTGGGCACCTCAATCCAAGAGAGATGTCGAGGTGCTGGAGCGAGTGCAGAGGAGGGCAACGAAGCTGGTGAAGGGCCTGGAAAACAAATCCTATGAAGAGCGGTTGAAGGAGCTGGGACTGTTTAGTATGAGGAAGAGGGGGCTGAGGGGAGACCTCGTCACTCTCTAAACCTACTTGAAAGGACACTGTAGAGAGGTCGGTGCTGGTCTCCTGGCACGGGTAGGTAATGACAGAACGAGAGGGAACGGCTTCAAGCTCCAACAGGGTAGGTTTAGACTGGACATTAGGAAAGAATGTTTCACAGAGGGAGTGGTCGGGCATTGGAACAGGCTACCCAGGGAGGTGGTCGAGTCACCATCCCTGGATGTGTTTAAGAACCGTTGAGATGTGGTGTTGGGGGATATGGTGTAGGGGAGAACTTTGTAGAGTAGGGTAGATGGTTGGACTCGATGATCCCAAGGGTCTCTTGCAACCTAGACGATTCTATGATTCTATGAAAAGCAGCCCCTTCCCCCGTTTCCCCTCCCGCCCTGGGGAGCTGGATCGGTGCAGCGGGACAGGAGGAAAAAAACGCAGCCCCGTTTTCCTGCAGGGACGCAAAGCTCCCCGATGTCTCTGTGGTGGATAAGGCGGCACCCCCGCCTGCCTTCCTGGACGCCGGCGGACTGGCTGCTGTCGCCCCCACGGCCCCCGGGGCCACGCGCAGAGCGCCGCGGCGTCCCTGGGGCTGGTTGCGGGGCGAACACCGGAGGTTTTTGGCGCCGAGGCGACGGCTGCGGCTGCCCGGACTGCGAGCGGGGACAGGGCAGAGAGCGGGAAGGCCTGCCCGCCGGTAAGTGGTCACGGTCCCTGGGTGGAGGGAAGCGGGCTGAGAGCGGTCACCGCTCATGGCCCCGGTGAGGTCTCAGAGGGGGACAAGGAAGGGGGCGTGGGCGCTGCCCGGTGCTTTCCGCCCGCTGCGGACCGGTCCGCAGCGATTTCTGGGCTGGCCGCCGTTTTCCCCCGGCCCCCTCCGGTTCCGGAGCGGCTCGGCCCGCCCATACCGCGCGCCCATTGGTCGCGGTGCCGTAAGCGGCGTCCGTCCTCCAGGAGCCCCCGTCCCATTGGTCGATCGCGCCGTCAATCTCCAGCGCCTCCCAGTCCGGCCAATCGGAGCGCGGCAGGCGATCCGACCAATCGGAGCGGGGCGGTCGCGTTGTGATTGGCTCGTCCTCCTGTCAATCCGCCCGGGGCGCGGTTGCCATGGTGAGGAAGCCCCGCCCGGTCGCGCATGCGCAGTAGTAAGGACGGCGCCGCCCTCACTACTGCGCATGCGCCACCGGGCGGGGCGTCCTCACCATGGCAACCGCCCCCCTGGCGGATTGACAGGAGGACGAGCCAATCACAGCGCGACCGCCGCGCTCCGATTGGTCGGATCGCCTGCCGCGCTCCGATTGGCCGGAGTGGGAGGCGCTGAAGATTGACGGCGCGACCGACCAATGGGACGGGCTCCCCGAGGACGGAAGCCGCTTCCGGCGCCGTGACCAATGGGCGCGCCGCATGGGCGGGCCGAGCCGCTCCGGAAGCGGAGGGGCCGGGGGAAAATGGCGGCGCGCGCAGAAGCGGCTGCGGCGCGGACCGGACCGCACCGCACCGGACCGGCGCGGGCGGAAAGCACCGGGCAGCCGGACAGCGTCGCGGTGCCGCTGGACAGCGTCGCGGTGCCGCTGGACAGCGTCGAGGCCAGCGGGGGGGCGCGGGGAAGGCGGCCGGGGTCCCGAGGCGGCTCCGAGGGGAGACGGCGTTGCGGGGGGGCGGGCTGAGGCGTCTGGGGAGGTGCTCGCGGCTCCTGGGGCTGGCAAACGGGCTCGCGTGGCTGGTGTTGGGGCTTCAGCCGGAGAGGGAGTCGTGTGGCTTTGGGCTGAGGGGCGGGGGTGGAGTCCGGCGTTTTGGGGACTCGAGCAGAGGCTCAGCGGCTGGGTTTTGGGGCTCGGAAGGGGGCAGTAAGTGATGCGGTTTGGGGGCGGAGAGCAGAAGCCGTTTTGGCTGGTTCTGCAGGGGGGGTGGGCAGGAGGGCGTTGGGGGCTGCGGGGGAAAGCAGGGGCTGGGCGGGCTGCGGGGTGCTCAAACAGCAGGTGAGGTTTTCAAATCTGCAACTTGTAACTGTTGCAGCTTTGTTCTGGCTTCCTCCATTTTTGCAAAAGCTTCTGTTGCTAGACAGAGCATTCCTCTGTGTATCAGCTACTTGAGCTAGTTTATTTCAATGCGTCTGATCAGGTTTGTCTGTTCAGCAAAGTGGCATTTAAAGGTGACGTTTCACCGGATGCCAGCGGCTGTGCCTTATTTCCAGTATAAAGATGTATTCCCCAAATATCAGAGTGGGATATAACAACTGCAGCTGGTCAAAAGTAACACTGAAATGCAAAATTTAGAATTTCTTTTTTCCCATTGGCTCCTCCTCAGTATGAACACAAAGTTAATTTCTATTCTTAATTCCTATTTATGCTACATATATGAAGGATGAACGCGAGGAAAGGAGACCATAAAATACTGGCCTATTGCTATTTGTATGCTGTGCTTTGAACAGAAGAGACAAAACTGTCCTTTTTGTGAAATAATACTGGCTGTATCAGTGCCGTCCTCGTGTTTTTATTCAAAAATGTGAGATTTGTTGCCCCGAATGGTGAGAGTAGTTTTTGTTAATGGAAGTCGCAAGAGGTTCTGCCACCTTAAAAACCATAGAATCGTAGAATGGTTAGAGTTGGAAGGGACCTTCAAGATCATCGTGTTGCAGCCCCCCTGCCTTGGGCAGGGACGCCTCCACTAGAGCGGGTTGCTCAAAGCCCCGTCCAGCCTGGCCTTAAACACTTCCAGGGATGGGGCATCCACAGCTTCCCCGGGCAACCTGTTCCAGTGCCTCACCACCCTCACGGTAAAGAATTTCCTCCTAACATCTAGTCTGAATCTCCCCTCTTCCGATTTAAAACCGTTACCCCTTGTCCTGTCGCTACCTTTCCCGACAGAGAGTCCCTCTCCGGCTCTCCCGTAGGCTCCCTTCAGATATTGGAAGGCTGCTCTGAGGTCTCCCCGGAGCCTTCTCTTCTCCAGGCTGAACAACCCCAGCTCTCTCAGTCTCTCTTCACAGGGGAGGTGCTCCGTCCCTCCGATGGTTTTCGTGGCCCTCCGCTGGGCCCCTTCCAACAGGTCCACGTCCTTCCCGTGTCGAGGACTCCAAAGCTGGACACCGTACGCCAGGTGGGGTCTCGCGCGCGCAGAGTAGAGGGGGGTAGAATCGCCTCCCGTGACCCGCTGGCCACGCTTCTCTTGATGCAGCCCAGGGTGGGGTTGGCTTTCTGGGCTGCCAGCGCGCGTTGCCGGCTCGTACTGACATGTAATAATGCTACTGACGTACCGTTAGCAGCCTCGTGTTAAAAGAAGCGAGAAGCTGTAATATCCTTAATTTAGACAGTTTTTACGTGAAATGGTGCATCCTCACTGTTTCGTCACTTTCAGGAGCGAGCAATTGACCGAGAGCAGGAGAGAGACCTTTTCCAGCAAGAGATAGGGAAGCCGGAACAACAGCTTAAGGTTCCACAAAGGATTCGGCCTGTCAGCGAGCATCAAACCGGAGAGGTAACGCGCGCTATTGCTTGTACTCAAGGGATCTAAATGGTACGCTGACAGCCGTTCGGATACCCTAGGGAAGCTGTTTTATGGTGTCCCTAACCTGCATCCGTTCGCAAGGCAGGAAAGGAAATCCCCCGAGATGAAAGGCTACGGTGTCGGGGGAACGTGGGGAAAGTGTGTTCTGGGTGTTTTTTGAGTCGGTCGGTTGGATGTTTTTAGTAGCAGACACACAGAAGCCTCGTAACTTTCAAAAAGACTCCCTCGCGTAACTTAATTTAGAAAATGGGGTTTTCAAAAGCCCGTGGAAACATTCAGGACTCCTGTAGCGATTCCCCCTGCTCTTGCGTCCTTTTGTGACATCCTGTTGGTAGCACGGGTACGGGCACCGCAGGAACGCGGTGACCAAGGGGTCACAGCCGAGACGTAGCGGCGCTCTCTGCGTGCGCCTCCCCGGGAGACGTCTGTCTCCCCTGAAACAATCTGGTGACCGCAGAAGGGCAGCTCGAGGAAGTCACAGCAACCTCTTAGGCCCAGCAAAAGCCAGAAAAGCGACAGCGGTGCAAACGCTGTGTGTTGTGAAGCTTTTTGCCTGTCTTGTTTGGTGACCTTTGGGTCAATTAAACTGCATTTTATTTTTTGGTGGGTTTTCTCCTGTCTTGCTTTTAGAGCAAGGCTGATATTTTTGCGTGATTCTCTCGCCCGATTTTCAGTCTTCAGCTTCTTCTCAGGTGGCACTGCGATTTTCAAAGAAAAGCTCTTCCTTTCGGTTCAGTTCAGTTGCTGTCGTTCGGTTCTTAAATGGTAGCAACGTTTAGTATTCTATATTAGATAGTTTATGACCACAGACAGTAATGGGACATACATGGATAGACGTGAAATGTAAGTTGTCAAAATATTTATTGCCTTACAATTCTCGGAGGTAGGGGTGTGTTTCCTGGGGTTTCAAAATCTATTTCACTAAAAAGGTTTGTAACAAATCCTGCAAAGTGTTCAGCCCGTACCGGGCGACCTGGCTGTCGTCAGCCTGTGCGTACAAGGAGTGGTGGGCCATTAGCCGAATGTGTGTTAACCGACACGCGTGGAGCAATTCCGCATCCGTCTGCTTCTGTGGCAAAGCGGGTGCCCGCTCCTGTCCTACGGACACGTTCCACGGAGGGGGGAGGCACAATTAGTTTTCCTGAATCCGGGATGTTCGTTTTGAGTTCGTTTTGTGATGCGTCTCCTCATAATTTGAGGCATGGGTAGCGTGTGAATTCCTAGTTAAAATTCTCACAGTTAAAAAGGCAAAACTTCTCCCGAGAAAGAAAATTTCAAATTTGATTGCATAATGAAACGAGGCCTGTTTTTCTGCACAGAAACGATTTGTGGGAATCGTCCTGAATTACAAGCGTGTATACCCAGATGTGTACACTCCAAGTTGGCAGATAGGCTGCAGCAGCAATGTAAAGCATGCTTTAAGGTGAAAGATGGCTGTAACTGTGATGAAAACGTTAAGGTTCGTACTAGATGCTTTTAAAGTAGGATTTTTAACAGGCAGGCGCAGCGGCAATTTTAGAGCTGAGTGGTGCCGAATATTACCCATTTACAGACAGAATTCTCGGTACTGTCTTAGATTTACATCGAATTTCTATCAAATGAGCCACCTAGCCTTCCTATATAGTATATTTTGGTGCCCCGATATTACTTGGCGTATTTCATAAGTATACCTTTTATGGCCGTTTCTCGTGCTTTTCCGAGAGAGCTGCTTTACTTTTTCATAGTTGCACGGTTTTTGAATGCCTCTTCTGCCTTTCAGATCTTCTCTTTCTCCTACGCCTTAAATACTCGTACAAGAACAAGCAGAAAATGTTATGTGCAGCTGTAACGTGCTTTGGGGTTTTTTTTGGTAGGATGAAATGGAAATACTGGGACTGGCGATCCAGAAGTCTGAAGAAGCCACCGTAAAGGACCGTCCCAGTGACTACCGTCGAGTTAGGATTATTAAAAGCACCAAAGCGACACGCTCGTAGAGATGGGGACTACCTCTGGACACGTGTTAATCCCGGTCAGGTGTCCTCGGGATACAGATGGTCTGCGCTTCCTGCTCTGACAAGACAGAAGCGATGAGCTTCAGGATGAGCTCCTGAAGACAAGAAAGAGGCCAGGTGCCGGGGTTCTTGTCTCTTTGTTTGTTTGTTTGTTTGTTTGTTTGTTTGTTTTGGGCGGGGGGTGGTGGGTGGGTGGGCGGGCGTGTGGCTTCCAAAACAGGGTGCGCGGTTGACTGCAGGTGGCAGCCTGCAGAGCTCTTTTGCTGCCTGACCTCGCCTTTTCTTTGTCACTCCTCTTTCATGGCATCTGCGCTGAAAGCCGGGGCGGTCAACGAAGAGACGTGGACAAAACGGGACGAACCGGCGCCGCTTCTGCCTGTTTTCCAGGCTTTGCCACGAACCAAGGAGCATCATCAGCCTCGTCACTGGTGGCGGCGAGTCCTGAGGTGGCTTAGGTGAGTCGAGCCTTCCAGGAACGTCCGTTGTCCGTAGCCTACGGCGTGTCATTTGGACGTCAGTCGGAAGGAGGTTTCCCTTTCTGAAAGGGCACCGGTTTCTCGTGCCAAGCGGTTGCCTCTCCTGAAGTTCCCACGAGAGGGGATCCTCGGAGACGATGCGCTGGGCAGCAGAAGTCATCAGCGAGGAGACGTCGCGCGCTCTATTAAATAGGGACAAAAAGAAAGACGATGTCCTTCCAAAGGCCCGAGCGCGGCACCTCTTCCGACGGCCGATGGCATGGCCGGCCTTTGGGCTCTGGGTCCCCCGTAACAGCGGGGACACGGCCAAACCCTGTTCCTCTGCGTGTTCGGCACAGCCAAAAGCCTTGGCCGGTCCGCCGGTCGTTTTCGGTAGCCTGGTGGATCGCGGCACCGGGGATTGGATTTCCCCCCGCCAAAAGTACAGCCGTTTGGGGAATCTCTTACCTTCCTGGTTTTTTCTATCGTAAAGGAGACTTTAAAAAAAGGGTTAAAGTCGTATAACGTGCAAACTGACTTGCAGGCTTTAAACGGCAACCGTCCACCGGCTGTAGCCTACAGCGTCTTAGGCGTCCCTAAGCGGCGAGGTATTTGTTCCAAATCTTTGAAAAGAGAGGCGACTGAAGGTAACGGGTTGGGTGTTTGGTTGGGTTTTTTTTCTAGTTTTTTTGTTTTTTGTTTTTCCCCCCCCTTTTCTTTAGGCGGAGCGCTCTGAAGAACCTGATTTCTGCCTGGCTTTCAGCGTCGCGTTTCCCCGGCAGTGCGGTAGCATCTCTCTCGGGCAGTGCCGCCGGCCAGATGTCCCTCCTCCTTGGGTAGGAGAGAAAGCAGCCCCCGGTCAAATGACAACTGCGCGTTCTGGAGACGGAGAGCGCAACGGTGGGGGTTCGGAGCTGTGCCAGTTGAATTCGCGCCGAAGAAAAAGTCCGAGGCTTTTCTAGCGTGAGTATTTTTCTTGGCCGTATCTAAACGCGCGCAGAGCTTTCCAGCGGCAGGGAAAGGGAAGGGAGGAGGCGCTTCCCCCCAGCGGGCGGAGGGTTTGTTCCGCTGTTAGGCTGAGAAGGTGTTGCAAGTGGCACGGGTCAGTCTGAATAGGGACCTGAAGCGTCGGGATGGCTCCGGCTTTGGCAGGCCGTGCCGTCTTTGGAGCGGAGCTGTTTCCCCGCAATCCTCCTGTAGCTCAGCTCCTGTCCTGTCCCTCGGCCGGAGGGAATTCCTCTACTCTCTTCGGTGCTCTTTCGTTTGATGATGCTGATCTCCGGTTGGGGTTTGCTGTTTGTTTTGCAGGTGCCTCGTTGTCCGCGTCTCGTGCTGCTCGACAGATGCCCCGGCCCGGGTTTGCAGCCGGTGGTGGAGCCGCCTGAGGGGAAGGGGCCAGCCCTGGGTCTGGTCGTTCGGTGCATTTTTTGGGGCGAATTAAAAAAACCGGTGTGTGTGTGGGGGGGGGTGGTGGTGTGATGATGTCATTTGGGGCAGCCGGATGTCAGCGGGGGAGCGACGGTGCGGCGGAGGAGCAGGTGAGTGGGGGTTAAGTGGGGTTCCCCCCACAAGAGGGTGGGTCACGGCCCCCAAACGCCTGAAAACTTGGTGCGGGGCAGGTGGTTGGGGTTTTGGGCGGTGGTGTTTAAAAAATGTTAAAAGCTGTATATGCGGGGGTGAGGCATTGGAGTAGAGAACAATCTCTCATTTTTCTGTGTGTTGAAAAATAATATTCCCTTACGTATATAAAAGGAGTTCCAAATACCAACCCGTATCTCTAAGGATTCTGTATTATTTAATGGGAGTTTAGACGACGGAAAGATTTTTTAAAAGATTTATTTATAAAGAGAGATTGAAGCGTCAAAGCGGATGTCTGGACAGGTCGCTAGTCCAATTGGATGTTGTCTATCGTGCGTGTTAATCTGTAAGTCTAAACAGATGTGACTCTTAGCAGACGTTCTGTCGAAGTGTATCAAGAGCATCCGTTTTCCCTAAGTCTTACCCACGGGTCGGTCAGTGCGGAGGCGTAAACGCCTGTGCTGTAGATGGTTCCAGACTGCAAAGAGAGCCTATCGCTAGAAGGGATTTCCAAACTGGCCCTCCCCTCTGCTCTCTCTTGCCGGCGTCCAAGCGCTTTCAAAAGCGCTTTAAGCAGGAGTGTTGATTCCCAGGAGGATAGGGAAGCTCTACAGAGAGACTTAGGTAGATTGGATCGTTGGGCCAACATCAGTGGTATGAGTTTCAACAAGGGCGAGCGCCAGGTTCTGCGCGTGGGCCACAATAACCCCGAGCAGCGCTACAGGCTTGGGGAAACGTGGCTGGAAAACCACCTGGAAGAAAGAGACCTGGGGGTTCTAATGGACAAGCGGCTGAACGTGAGCCGGCAGTGTGCCCAGGTGGCCACGAAAGCCAACGGCATCCTGGCTTGTATTAGAAACAGCGTGAGCAGCAGAAGTAGGGAGGCGATTGTGCCCCTGTACTCGGCACTGGTGAGGCCACACCTGGAGTATCGCGTCCGGTTTTGGGCACCTCAATCCAAGAGAGATGTCGAGGTGCTGGAGCGAGTGCAGAGGAGGGCAACGAAGCTGGTGAAGGGCCTGGAAAACAAATCCTATGAAGAGCGGTTGAAGGAGCTGGGACTGTTTAGTATGAGGAAGAGGGGGCTGAGGGGAGACCTCGTCACTCTCTAAACCTACTTGAAAGGACACTGTAGAGAGGTCGGTGCTGGTCTCCTGGCACGGGTAGGTAATGACAGAACGAGAGGGAACGGCTTCAAGCTCCAACAGGGTAGGTTTAGACTGGACATTAGGAAAGAATGTTTCACAGAGGGAGTGGTCGGGCATTGGAACAGGCTACCCAGGGAGGTGGTCGAGTCACCATCCCTGGATGTGTTTAAGAACCGTTGAGATGTGGTGTTGGGGGATATGGTGTAGGGGAGAACTTTGTAGAGTAGGGTAGATGGTTGGACTCGATGATCCCAAGGGTCTCTTGCAACCTAGACGATTCTATGATTCTATGAAAAGCAGCCCCTTCCCCCGTTTCCCCTCCCGCCCTGGGGAGCTGGATCGGTGCAGCGGGACAGGAGGAAAAAAACGCAGCCCCGTTTTCCTGCAGGGACGCAAAGCTCCCCGATGTCTCTGTGGTGGATAAGGCGGCACCCCCGCCTGCCTTCCTGGACGCCGGCGGACTGGCTGCTGTCGCCCCCACGGCCCCCGGGGCCACGCGCAGAGCGCCGCGGCGTCCCTGGGGCTGGTTGCGGGGCGAACACCGGAGGTTTTTGGCGCCGAGGCGACGGCTGCGGCTGCCCGGACTGCGAGCGGGGACAGGGCAGAGAGCGGGAAGGCCTGCCCGCCGGTAAGTGGTCACGGTCCCTGGGTGGAGGGAAGCGGGCTGAGAGCGGTCACCGCTCATGGCCCCGGTGAGGTCTCAGAGGGGGACAAGGAAGGGGGCGTGGGCGCTGCCCGGTGCTTTCCGCCCGCTGCGGACCGGTCCGCAGCGATTTCTGGGCTGGCCGCCGTTTTCCCCCGGCCCCCTCCGGTTCCGGAGCGGCTCGGCCCGCCCATACCGCGCGCCCATTGGTCGCGGTGCCGTAAGCGGCGTCCGTCCTCCAGGAGCCCCCGTCCCATTGGTCGATCGCGCCGTCAATCTCCAGCGCCTCCCAGTCCGGCCAATCGGAGCGCGGCAGGCGATCCGACCAATCGGAGCGGGGCGGTCGCGTTGTGATTGGCTCGTCCTCCTGTCAATCCGCCCGGGGCGCGGTTGCCATGGTGAGGAAGCCCCGCCCGGTGGCGCATGCGCAGTAGTAAGGACGGCGCCGCCCTCACTACTGCGCATGCGCCACCGGGCGGGGCGTCCTCACCATGGCAACCGCCCCCCTGGCGGATTGACAGGAGGACGAGCCAATCACAGCGCGACCGCCGCGCTCCGATTGGTCGGATCGCCTGCCGCGCTCCGATTGGCCGGAGTGGGAGGCGCTGAAGATTGACGGCGCGACCGACCAATGGGACGGGCTCCCCGAGGACGGAAGCCGCTTCCGGCGCCGTGACCAATGGGCGCGCCGCATGGGCGGGCCGAGCCGCTCCGGAAGCGGAGGGGCCGGGGGAAAATGGCGGCGCGCGCAGAAGCGGCTGCGGCGCGGACCGGACCGCACCGCACCGGACCGGCGCGGGCGGAAAGCACCGGGCAGCCGGACAGCGTCGCGGTGCCGCTGGACAGCGTCGCGGTGCCGCTGGACAGCGTCGAGGCCAGCGGGGGGGCGCGGGGAAGGCGGCCGGGGTCCCGAGGCGGCTCCGAGGGGAGACGGCGTTGCGGGGGGGCGGGCTGAGGCGTCTGGGGAGGTGCTCGCGGCTCCTGGGGCTGGCAAACGGGCTCGCGTGGCTGGTGTTGGGGCTTCAGCCGGAGAGGGAGTCGTGTGGCTTTGGGCTGAGGGGCGGGGGTGGAGTCCGGCGTTTTGGGGACTCGAGCAGAGGCTCAGCGGCTGGGTTTTGGGGCTCGGAAGGGGGCAGTAAGTGATGCGGTTTGGGGGCGGAGAGCAGAAGCCGTTTTGGCTGGTTCTGCAGGGGGGGTGGGCAGGAGGGCGTTGGGGGCTGCGGGGGAAAGCAGGGGCTGGGCGGGCTGCGGGGTGCTCAAACAGCAGGTGAGGTTTTCAAATCTGCAACTTGTAACTGTTGCAGCTTTGTTCTGGCTTCCTCCATTTTTGCAAAAGCTTCTGTTGCTAGACAGAGCATTCCTCTGTGTATCAGCTACTTGAGCTAGTTTATTTCAATGCGTCTGATCAGGTTTGTCTGTTCAGCAAAGTGGCATTTAAAGGTGACGTTTCACCGGATGCCAGCGGCTGTGCCTTATTTCCAGTATAAAGATGTATTCCCCAAATATCAGAGTGGGATATAACAACTGCAGCTGGTCAAAAGTAACACTGAAATGCAAAATTTAGAATTTCTTTTTTCCCATTGGCTCCTCCTCAGTATGAACACAAAGTTAATTTCTATTCTTAATTCCTATTTATGCTACATATATGAAGGATGAACGCGAGGAAAGGAGACCATAAAATACTGGCCTATTGCTATTTGTATGCTGTGCTTTGAACAGAAGAGACAAAACTGTCCTTTTTGTGAAATAATACTGGCTGTATCAGTGCCGTCCTCGTGTTTTTATTCAAAAATGTGAGATTTGTTGCCCCGAATGGTGAGAGTAGTTTTTGTTAATGGAAGTCGCAAGAGGTTCTGCCACCTTAAAAACCATAGAATCGTAGAATGGTTAGAGTTGGAAGGGACCTTCAAGATCATCGTGTTGCAGCCCCCCTGCCTTGGGCAGGGACGCCTCCACTAGAGCGGGTTGCTCAAAGCCCCGTCCAGCCTGGCCTTAAACACTTCCAGGGATGGGGCATCCACAGCTTCCCCGGGCAACCTGTTCCAGTGCCTCACCACCCTCACGGTAAAGAATTTCCTCCTAACATCTAGTCTGAATCTCCCCTCTTCCGATTTAAAACCGTTACCCCTTGTCCTGTCGCTACCTTTCCCGACAGAGAGTCCCTCTCCGGCTCTCCCGTAGGCTCCCTTCAGATATTGGAAGGCTGCTCTGAGGTCTCCCCGGAGCCTTCTCTTCTCCAGGCTGAACAACCCCAGCTCTCTCAGTCTCTCTTCACAGGGGAGGTGCTCCGTCCCTCCGATGGTTTTCGTGGCCCTCCGCTGGGCCCCTTCCAACAGGTCCACGTCCTTCCCGTGTCGAGGACTCCAAAGCTGGACACCGTACGCCAGGTGGGGTCTCGCGCGCGCAGAGTAGAGGGGGGTAGAATCGCCTCCCGTGACCCGCTGGCCACGCTTCTCTTGATGCAGCCCAGGGTGGGGTTGGCTTTCTGGGCTGCCAGCGCGCGTTGCCGGCTCGTACTGACATGTAATAATGCTACTGACGTACCGTTAGCAGCCTCGTGTTAAAAGAAGCGAGAAGCTGTAATATCCTTAATTTAGACAGTTTTTACGTGAAATGGTGCATCCTCACTGTTTCGTCACTTTCAGGAGCGAGCAATTGACCGAGAGCAGGAGAGAGACCTTTTCCAGCAAGAGATAGGGAAGCCGGAACAACAGCTTAAGGTTCCACAAAGGATTCGGCCTGTCAGCGAGCATCAAACCGGAGAGGTAACGCGCGCTATTGCTTGTACTCAAGGGATCTAAATGGTACGCTGACAGCCGTTCGGATACCCTAGGGAAGCTGTTTTATGGTGTCCCTAACCTGCATCCGTTCGCAAGGCAGGAAAGGAAATCCCCCGAGATGCAAGGCTACGGTGTCGGGGGAACGTGGGGAAAGTGTGTTCTGGGTGTTTTTTGAGTCGGTCGGTTGGATGTTTTTAGTAGCAGACACACAGAAGCCTCGTAACTTTCAAAAAGACTCCCTCGCGTAACTTAATTTAGAAAATGGGGTTTTCAAAAGCCCGTGGAAACATTCAGGACTCCTGTAGCGATTCCCCCTGCTCTTGCGTCCTTTTGTGACATCCTGTTGGTAGCACGGGTACGGGCACCGCAGGAACGCGGTGACCAAGGGGTCACAGCCGAGACGTAGCGGCGCTCTCTGCGTGCGCCTCCCCGGGAGACGTCTGTCTCCCCTGAAACAATCTGGTGACCGCAGAAGGGCAGCTCGAGGAAGTCACAGCAACCTCTTAGGCCCAGCAAAAGCCAGAAAAGCGACAGCGGTGCAAACGCTGTGTGTTGTGAAGCTTTTTGCCTGTCTTGTTTGGTGACCTTTGGGTCAATTGAACTGCATTTTATTTTTTGGTGGGTTTTCTCCTGTCTTGCTTTTAGAGCAAGGCTGATATTTTTGCGTGATTCTCTCGCCCGATTTTCAGTCTTCAGCTTCTTCTCAGGTGGCACTGCGATTTTCAAAGAAAAGCTCTTCCTTTCGGTTCAGTTCAGTTGCTGTCGTTCGGTTCTTAAATGGTAGCAACGTTTAGTATTCTATATTAGATAGTTTATGACCACAGACAGTAATGGGACATACATGGATAGACGTGAAATGTAAGTTGTCAAAATATTTATTGCCTTACAATTCTCGGAGGTAGGGGTGTGTTTCCTGGGGTTTCAAAATCTATTTCACTAAAAAGGTTTGTAACAAATCCTGCAAAGTGTTCAGCCCGTACCGGGCGACCTGGCTGTCGTCAGCCTCTGCGTACAAGGAGTGGTGGGCCATTAGCCGAATGTGTGTTAACCGACACGCGTGGAGCAATTCCGCATCCGTCTGCTTCTGTGGCAAAGCGGGTGCCCGCTCCTGTCCTACGGACACGTTCCACGGAGGGGGGAGGCACAATTAGTTTTCCTGAATCCGGGATGTTCGTTTTGAGTTCGTTTTGTGATGCGTCTCCTCATAATTTGAGGCATGGGTAGCGTGTGAATTCCTAGTTAAAATTCTCACAGTTAAAAAGGCAAAACTTCTCCCGAGAAAGAAAATTTCAAATTTGATTGCATAATGAAACGAGGCCTGTTTTTCTGCACAGAAACGATTTGTGGGAATCGTCCTGAATTACAAGCGTGTATACCCAGATGTGTACACTCCAAGTTGGCAGATAGGCTGCAGCAGCAATGTAAAGCATGCTTTAAGGTGAAAGATGGCTGTAACTGTGATGAAAACGTTAAGGTTCGTACTAGATGCTTTTAAAGTAGGATTTTTAACAGGCAGGCGCAGCGGCAATTTTAGAGCTGAGTGGTGCCGAATATTACCCATTTACAGACAGAATTCTCGGTACTGTCTTAGATTTACATCGAATTTCTATCAAATGAGCCACCTAGCCTTCCTATATAGTATATTTTGGTGCCCCGATATTACTTGGCGTATTTCATAAGTATACCTTTTATGGCCGTTTCTCGTGCTTTTCCGAGAGAGCTGCTTTACTTTTTCATAGTTGCACGGTTTTTGAATGCCTCTTCTGCCTTTCAGATCTTCTCTTTCTCCTACGCCTTAAATACTCGTACAAGAACAAGCAGAAAATGTTATGTGCAGCTGTAACGTGCTTTGGGGTTTTTTTTGGTAGGATGAAATGGAAATACTGGGACTGGCGATCCAGAAGTCTGAAGAAGCCACCGTAAAGGACCGTCCCAGTGACTACCGTCGAGTTAGGATTATTAAAAGCACCAAAGCGACACGCTCGTAGAGATGGGGACTACCTCTGGACACGTGTTAATCCCGGTCAGGTGTCCTCGGGATACAGATGGTCTGCGCTTCCTGCTCTGACAAGACAGAAGCGATGAGCTTCAGGATGAGCTCCTGAAGACAAGAAAGAGGCCAGGTGCCGGGGTTCTTGTCTCTTTGTTTGTTTGTTTGTTTGTTTGTTTGTTTGTTTGTTTGTTTTGGGCGGGGGGTGGTGGGTGGGTGGGCGGGCGTGTGGCTTCCAAAACAGGGTGCGCGGTTGACTGCAGGTGGCAGCCTGCAGAGCTCTTTTGCTGCCTGACCTCGCCTTTTCTTTGTCACTCCTCTTTCATGGCATCTGCGCTGAAAGCCGGGGCGGTCAACGAAGAGACGTGGACAAAACGGGACGAACCGGCGCCGCTTCTGCCTGTTTTCCAGGCTTTGCCACGAACCAAGGAGCATCATCAGCCTCGTCACTGGTGGCGGCGAGTCCTGAGGTGGCTTAGGTGAGTCGAGCCTTCCAGGAACGTCCGTTGTCCGTAGCCTACGGCGTGTCATTTGGACGTCAGTCGGAAGGAGGTTTCCCTTTCTGAAAGGGCACCGGTTTCTCGTGCCAAGCGGTTGCCTCTCCTGAAGTTCCCACGAGAGGGGATCCTCGGAGACGATGCGCTGGGCAGCAGAAGTCATCAGCGAGGAGACGTCGCGCGCTCTATTAAATAGGGACAAAAAGAAAGACGATGTCCTTCCAAAGGCCCGAGCGCGGCACCTCTTCCGACGGCCGATGGCATGGCCGGCCTTTGGGCTCTGGGTCCCCCGTAACAGCGGGGACACGGCCAAACCCTGTTCCTCTGCGTGTTCGGCACAGCCAAAAGCCTTGGCCGGTCCGCCGGTCGTTTTCGGTAGCCTGGTGGATCGCGGCACCGGGGATTGGATTTCCCCCCGCCAAAAGTACAGCCGTTTGGGGAATCTCTTACCTTCCTGGTTTTTTCTATCGTAAAGGAGACTTTAAAAAAAGGGTTAAAGTCGTATAACGTGCAAACTGACTTGCAGGCTTTAAACGGCAACCGTCCACCGGCTGTAGCCTACAGCGTCTTAGGCGTCCCTAAGCGGCGAGGTATTTGTTCCAAATCTTTGAAAAGAGAGGCGACTGAAGGTAACGGGTTGGGTGTTTGGTTGGGTTTTTTTTCTAGTTTTTTTGTTTTTTGTTTTTCCCCCCCCTTTTCTTTAGGCGGAGCGCTCTGAAGAACCTGATTTCTGCCTGGCTTTCAGCGTCGCGTTTCCCCGGCAGTGCGGTAGCATCTCTCTCGGGCAGTGCCGCCGGCCAGATGTCCCTCCTCCTTGGGTAGGAGAGAAAGCAGCCCCCGGTCAAATGACAACTGCGCGTTCTGGAGACGGAGAGCGCAACGGTGGGGGTTCGGAGCTGTGCCAGTTGAATTAGCGCCGAAGAAAAAGTCCGAGGCTTTTCTAGCGTGAGTATTTTTCTTGGCCGTATCTAAACGCGCGCAGAGCTTTCCAGCGGCAGGGAAAGGGAAGGGAGGAGGCGCTTCCCCCCAGCGGGCGGAGGGTTTGTTCCGCTGTTAGGCTGAGAAGGTGTTGCAAGTGGCACGGGTCAGTCTGAATAGGGACCTGAAGCGTCGGGATGGCTCCGGCTTTGGCAGGCCGTGCCGTCTTTGGAGCGGAGCTGTTTCCCCGCAATCCTCCTGTAGCTCAGCTCCTGTCCTGTCCCTCGGCCGGAGGGAATTCCTCTACTCTCTTCGGTGCTCTTTCGTTTGATGATGCTGATCTCCGGTTGGGGTTTGCTGTTTGTTTTGCAGGTGCCTCGTTGTCCGCGTCTCGTGCTGCTCGACAGATGCCCCGGCCCGGGTTTGCAGCCGGTGGTGGAGCCGCCTGAGGGGAAGGGGCCAGCCCTGGGTCTGGTCGTTCGGTGCATTTTTTGGGGCGAATTAAAAAAACCGGTGTGTGTGTGGGGGGGGGTGGTGGTGTGATGATGTCATTTGGGGCAGCCGGATGTCAGCGGGGGAGCGACGGTGCGGCGGAGGAGCAGGTGAGTGGGGGTTAAGTGGGGTTCCCCCCACAAGAGGGTGGGTCACGGCCCCCAAACGCCTGAAAACTTGGTGCGGGGCAGGTGGTTGGGGTTTTGGGCGGTGGTGTTTAAAAAATGTTAAAAGCTGTATATGCGGGGGTGAGGCATTGGAGTAGAGAACAATCTCTCATTTTTCTGTGTGTTGAAAAATAATATTCCCTTACGTATATAAAAGGAGTTCCAAATACCAACCCGTATCTCTAAGGATTCTGTATTATTTAATGGGAGTTTAGACGACGGAAAGATTTTTTAAAAGATTTATTTATAAAGAGAGATTGAAGCGTCAAAGCGGATGTCTGGACAGGTCGCTAGTCCAATTGGATGTTGTCTATCGTGCGTGTTAATCTGTAAGTCTAAACAGATGTGACTCTTAGCAGACGTTCTGTCGAAGTGTATCAAGAGCATCCGTTTTCCCTAAGTCTTACCCACGGGTCGGTCAGTGCGGAGGCGTAAACGCCTGTGCTGTAGATGGTTCCAGACTGCAAAGAGAGCCTATCGCTAGAAGGGATTTCCAAACTGGCCCTCCCCTCTGCTCTCTCTTGCCGGCGTCCAAGCGCTTTCAAAAGCGCTTTAAGCAGGAGTGTTGATTCCCAGGAGGATAGGGAAGCTCTACAGAGAGACTTAGGTAGATTGGATCGTTGGGCCAACATCAGTGGTATGAGTTTCAACAAGGGCGAGCGCCAGGTTCTGCGCGTGGGCCACAATAACCCCGAGCAGCGCTACAGGCTTGGGGAAACGTGGCTGGAAAACCACCTGGAAGAAAGAGACCTGGGGGTTCTAATGGACAAGCGGCTGAACGTGAGCCGGCAGTGTGCCCAGGTGGCCACGAAAGCCAACGGCATCCTGGCTTGTATTAGAAACAGCGTGAGCAGCAGAAGTAGGGAGGCGATTGTGCCCCTGTACTCGGCACTGGTGAGGCCACACCTGGAGTATCGCGTCCGGTTTTGGGCACCTCAATCCAAGAGAGATGTCGAGGTGCTGGAGCGAGTGCAGAGGAGGGCAACGAAGCTGGTGAAGGGCCTGGAAAACAAATCCTATGAAGAGCGGTTGAAGGAGCTGGGACTGTTTAGTATGAGGAAGAGGGGGCTGAGGGGAGACCTCGTCACTCTCTAAACCTACTTGAAAGGACACTGTAGAGAGGTCGGTGCTGGTCTCCTGGCACGGGTAGGTAATGACAGAACGAGAGGGAACGGCTTCAAGCTCCAACAGGGTAGGTTTAGACTGGACATTAGGAAAGAATGTTTCACAGAGGGAGTGGTCGGGCATTGGAACAGGCTACCCAGGGAGGTGGTCGAGTCACCATCCCTGGATGTGTTTAAGAACCGTTGAGATGTGGTGTTGGGGGATATGGTGTAGGGGAGAACTTTGTAGAGTAGGGTAGATGGTTGGACTCGATGATCCCAAGGGTCTCTTGCAACCTAGACGATTCTATGATTCTATGAAAAGCAGCCCCTTCCCCCGTTTCCCCTCCCGCCCTGGGGAGCTGGATCGGTGCAGCGGGACAGGAGGAAAAAAACGCAGCCCCGTTTTCCTGCAGGGACGCAAAGCTCCCCGATGTCTCTGTGGTGGATAAGGCGGCACCCCCGCCTGCCTTCCTGGACGCCGGCGGACTGGCTGCTGTCGCCCCCACGGCCCCCGGGGCCACGCGCAGAGCGCCGCGGCGTCCCTGGGGCTGGTTGCGGGGCGAACACCGGAGGTTTTTGGCGCCGAGGCGACGGCTGCGGCTGCCCGGACTGCGAGCGGGGACAGGGCAGAGAGCGGGAAGGCCTGCCCGCCGGTAAGTGGTCACGGTCCCTGGGTGGAGGGAAGCGGGCTGAGAGCGGTCACCGCTCATGGCCCCGGTGAGGTCTCAGAGGGGGACAAGGAAGGGGGCGTGGGCGCTGCCCGGTGCTTTCCGCCCGCTGCGGACCGGTCCGCAGCGATTTCTGGGCTGGCCGCCGTTTTCCCCCGGCCCCCTCCGGTTCCGGAGCGGCTCGGCCCGCCCATACCGCGCGCCCATTGGTCGCGGTGCCGTAAGCGGCGTCCGTCCTCCAGGAGCCCCCGTCCCATTGGTCGATCGCGCCGTCAATCTCCAGCGCCTCCCAGTCCGGCCAATCGGAGCGCGGCAGGCGATCCGACCAATCGGAGCGGGGCGGTCGCGTTGTGATTGGCTCGTCCTCCTGTCAATCCGCCCGGGGCGCGGTTGCCATGGTGAGGAAGCCCCGCCCGGTCGCGCATGCGCAGTAGTAAGGACGGCGCCGCCCTCACTACTGCGCATGCGCCACCGGGCGGGGCGTCCTCACCATGGCAACCGCCCCCCTGGCGGATTGACAGGAGGACGAGCCAATCACAGCGCGACCGCCGCGCTCCGATTGGTCGGATCGCCTGCCGCGCTCCGATTGGCCGGAGTGGGAGGCGCTGAAGATTGACGGCGCGACCGACCAATGGGACGGGCTCCCCGAGGACGGAAGCCGCTTCCGGCGCCGTGACCAATGGGCGCGCCGCATGGGCGGGCCGAGCCGCTCCGGAAGCGGAGGGGCCGGGGGAAAATGGCGGCGCGCGCAGAAGCGGCTGCGGCGCGGACCGGACCGCACCGCACCGGACCGGCGCGGGCGGAAAGCACCGGGCAGCCGGACAGCGTCGCGGTGCCGCTGGACAGCGTCGCGGTGCCGCTGGACAGCGTCGAGGCCAGCGGGGGGGCGCGGGGAAGGCGGCCGGGGTCCCGAGGCGGCTCCGAGGGGAGACGGCGTTGCGGGGGGGCGGGCTGAGGCGTCTGGGGAGGTGCTCGCGGCTCCTGGGGCTGGCAAACGGGCTCGCGTGGCTGGTGTTGGGGCTTCAGCCGGAGAGGGAGTCGTGTGGCTTTGGGCTGAGGGGCGGGGGTGGAGTCCGGCGTTTTGGGGACTCGAGCAGAGGCTCAGCGGCTGGGTTTTGGGGCTCGGAAGGGGGCAGTAAGTGATGCGGTTTGGGGGCGGAGAGCAGAAGCCGTTTTGGCTGGTTCTGCAGGGGGGGTGGGCAGGAGGGCGTTGGGGGCTGCGGGGGAAAGCAGGGGCTGGGCGGGCTGCGGGGTGCTCAAACAGCAGGTGAGGTTTTCAAATCTGCAACTTGTAACTGTTGCAGCTTTGTTCTGGCTTCCTCCATTTTTGCAAAAGCTTCTGTTGCTAGACAGAGCATTCCTCTGTGTATCAGCTACTTGAGCTAGTTTATTTCAATGCGTCTGATCAGGTTTGTCTGTTCAGCAAAGTGGCATTTAAAGGTGACGTTTCACCGGATGCCAGCGGCTGTGCCTTATTTCCAGTATAAAGATGTATTCCCCAAATATCAGAGTGGGATATAACAACTGCAGCTGGTCAAAAGTAACACTGAAATGCAAAATTTAGAATTTCTTTTTTCCCATTGGCTCCTCCTCAGTATGAACACAAAGTTAATTTCTATTCTTAATTCCTATTTATGCTACATATATGAAGGATGAACGCGAGGAAAGGAGACCATAAAATACTGGCCTATTGCTATTTGTATGCTGTGCTTTGAACAGAAGAGACAAAACTGTCCTTTTTGTGAAATAATACTGGCTGTATCAGTGCCGTCCTCGTGTTTTTATTCAAAAATGTGAGATTTGTTGCCCCGAATGGTGAGAGTAGTTTTTGTTAATGGAAGTCGCAAGAGGTTCTGCCACCTTAAAAACCATAGAATCGTAGAATGGTTAGAGTTGGAAGGGACCTTCAAGATCATCGTGTTGCAGCCCCCCTGCCTTGGGCAGGGACGCCTCCACTAGAGCGGGTTGCTCAAAGCCCCGTCCAGCCTGGCCTTAAACACTTCCAGGGATGGGGCATCCACAGCTTCCCCGGGCAACCTGTTCCAGTGCCTCACCACCCTCACGGTAAAGAATTTCCTCCTAACATCTAGTCTGAATCTCCCCTCTTCCGATTTAAAACCGTTACCCCTTGTCCTGTCGCTACCTTTCCCGACAGAGAGTCCCTCTCCGGCTCTCCCGTAGGCTCCCTTCAGATATTGGAAGGCTGCTCTGAGGTCTCCCCGGAGCCTTCTCTTCTCCAGGCTGAACAACCCCAGCTCTCTCAGTCTCTCTTCACAGGGGAGGTGCTCCGTCCCTCCGATGGTTTTCGTGGCCCTCCGCTGGGCCCCTTCCAACAGGTCCACGTCCTTCCCGTGTCGAGGACTCCAAAGCTGGACACCGTACGCCAGGTGGGGTCTCGCGCGCGCAGAGTAGAGGGGGGTAGAATCGCCTCCCGTGACCCGCTGGCCACGCTTCTCTTGATGCAGCCCAGGGTGGGGTTGGCTTTCTGGGCTGCCAGCGCGCGTTGCCGGCTCGTACTGACATGTAATAATGCTACTGACGTACCGTTAGCAGCCTCGTGTTAAAAGAAGCGAGAAGCTGTAATATCCT
Organism: Numenius arquata; assembly: GCF_964106895.1. NCBI lineage: Eukaryota > Metazoa > Chordata > Aves > Charadriiformes > Scolopacidae > Numenius > Numenius arquata. The sequence continues at coordinate 97,200 of NW_027415491.1, read as the reverse complement.
TAATTTAGACAGTTTTTACGTGAAATGGTGCATCCTCACTGTTTCGTCACTTTCAGGAGCGAGCAATTGACCGAGAGCAGGAGAGAGACCTTTTCCAGCAAGAGATAGGGAAGCCGGAACAACAGCTTAAGGTTCCACAAAGGATTCGGCCTGTCAGCGAGCATCAAACCGGAGAGGTAACGCGCGCTATTGCTTGTACTCAAGGGATCTAAATGGTACGCTGACAGCCGTTCGGATACCCTAGGGAAGCTGTTTTATGGTGTCCCTAACCTGCATCCGTTCGCAAGGCAGGAAAGGAAATCCCCCGAGATGCAAGGCTACGGTGTCGGGGGAACGTGGGGAAAGTGTGTTCTGGGTGTTTTTTGAGTCGGTCGGTTGGATGTTTTTAGTAGCAGACACACAGAAGCCTCGTAACTTTCAAAAAGACTCCCTCGCGTAACTTAATTTAGAAAATGGGGTTTTCAAAAGCCCGTGGAAACATTCAGGACTCCTGTAGCGATTCCCCCTGCTCTTGCGTCCTTTTGTGACATCCTGTTGGTAGCACGGGTACGGGCACCGCAGGAACGCGGTGACCAAGGGGTCACAGCCGAGACGTAGCGGCGCTCTCTGCGTGCGCCTCCCCGGGAGACGTCTGTCTCCCCTGAAACAATCTGGTGACCGCAGAAGGGCAGCTCGAGGAAGTCACAGCAACCTCTTAGGCCCAGCAAAAGCCAGAAAAGCGACAGCGGTGCAAACGCTGTGTGTTGTGAAGCTTTTTGCCTGTCTTGTTTGGTGACCTTTGGGTCAATTGAACTGCATTTTATTTTTTGGTGGGTTTTCTCCTGTCTTGCTTTTAGAGCAAGGCTGATATTTTTGCGTGATTCTCTCGCCCGATTTTCAGTCTTCAGCTTCTTCTCAGGTGGCACTGCGATTTTCAAAGAAAAGCTCTTCCTTTCGGTTCAGTTCAGTTGCTGTCGTTCGGTTCTTAAATGGTAGCAACGTTTAGTATTCTATATTAGATAGTTTATGACCACAGACAGTAATGGGACATACATGGATAGACGTGAAATGTAAGTTGTCAAAATATTTATTGCCTTACAATTCTCGGAGGTAGGGGTGTGTTTCCTGGGGTTTCAAAATCTATTTCACTAAAAAGGTTTGTAACAAATCCTGCAAAGTGTTCAGCCCGTACCGGGCGACCTGGCTGTCGTCAGCCTCTGCGTACAAGGAGTGGTGGGCCATTAGCCGAATGTGTGTTAACCGACACGCGTGGAGCAATTCCGCATCCGTCTGCTTCTGTGGCAAAGCGGGTGCCCGCTCCTGTCCTACGGACACGTTCCACGGAGGGGGGAGGCACAATTAGTTTTCCTGAATCCGGGATGTTCGTTTTGAGTTCGTTTTGTGATGCGTCTCCTCATAATTTGAGGCATGGGTAGCGTGTGAATTCCTAGTTAAAATTCTCACAGTTAAAAAGGCAAAACTTCTCCCGAGAAAGAAAATTTCAAATTTGATTGCATAATGAAACGAGGCCTGTTTTTCTGCACAGAAACGATTTGTGCAAATCGTCCTGAATTACAAGCGTGTATACCCAGATGTGTACACTCCAAGTTGGCAGATAGGCTGCAGCAGCAATGTAAAGCATGCTTTAAGGTGAAAGATGGCTGTAACTGTGATGAAAACGTTAAGGTTCGTACTAGATGCTTTTAAAGTAGGATTTTTAACAGGCAGGCGCAGCGGCAATTTTAGAGCTGAGTGGTGCCGAATATTACCCATTTACAGACAGAATTCTCGGTACTGTCTTAGATTTACATCGAATTTCTATCAAATGAGCCACCTAGCCTTCCTATATAGTATATTTTGGTGCCCCGATATTACTTGGCGTATTTCATAAGTATACCTTTTATGGCCGTTTCTCGTGCTTTTCCGAGAGAGCTGCTTTACTTTTTCATAGTTGCACGGTTTTTGAATGCCTCTTCTGCCTTTCAGATCTTCTCTTTCTCCTACGCCTTAAATACTCGTACAAGAACAAGCAGAAAATGTTATGTGCAGCTGTAACGTGCTTTGGGGTTTTTTTTGGTAGGATGAAATGGAAATACTGGGACTGGCGATCCAGAAGTCTGAAGAAGCCACCGTAAAGGACCGTCCCAGTGACTACCGTCGAGTTAGGATTATTAAAAGCACCAAAGCGACACGCTCGTAGAGATGGGGACTACCTCTGGACACGTGTTAATCCCGGTCAGGTGTCCTCGGGATACAGATGGTCTGCGCTTCCTGCTCTGACAAGACAGAAGCGATGAGCTTCAGGATGAGCTCCTGAAGACAAGAAAGAGGCCAGGTGCCGGGGTTCTTGTCTCTTTGTTTGTTTGTTTGTTTGTTTGTTTGTTTGTTTTGGGCGGGGGGTGGTGGGTGGGTGGGCGGGCGTGTGGCTTCCAAAACAGGGTGCGCGGTTGACTGCAGGTGGCAGCCTGCAGAGCTCTTTTGCTGCCTGACCTCGCCTTTTCTTTGTCACTCCTCTTTCATGGCATCTGCGCTGAAAGCCGGGGCGGTCAACGAAGAGACGTGGACAAAACGGGACGAACCGGCGCCGCTTCTGCCTGTTTTCCAGGCTTTGCCACGAACCAAGGAGCATCATCAGCCTCGTCACTGGTGGCGGCGAGTCCTGAGGTGGCTTAGGTGAGTCGAGCCTTCCAGGAACGTCCGTTGTCCGTAGCCTACGGCGTGTCATTTGGACGTCAGTCGGAAGGAGGTTTCCCTTTCTGAAAGGGCACCGGTTTCTCGTGCCAAGCGGTTGCCTCTCCTGAAGTTCCCACGAGAGGGGATCCTCGGAGACGATGCGCTGGGCAGCAGAAGTCATCAGCGAGGAGACGTCGCGCGCTCTATTAAATAGGGACAAAAAGAAAGACGATGTCCTTCCAAAGGCCCGAGCGCGGCACCTCTTCCGACGGCCGATGGCATGGCCGGCCTTTGGGCTCTGGGTCCCCCGTAACAGCGGGGACACGGCCAAACCCTGTTCCTCTGCGTGTTCGGCACAGCCAAAAGCCTTGGCCGGTCCGCCGGTCGTTTTCGGTAGCCTGGTGGATCGCGGCACCGGGGATTGGATTTCCCCCCGCCAAAAGTACAGCCGTTTGGGGAATCTCTTACCTTCCTGGTTTTTTCTATCGTAAAGGAGACTTTAAAAAAAGGGTTAAAGTCGTATAACGTGCAAACTGACTTGCAGGCTTTAAACGGCAACCGTCCACCGGCTGTAGCCTACAGCGTCTTAGGCGTCCCTAAGCGGCGAGGTATTTGTTCCAAATCTTTGAAAAGAGAGGCGACTGAAGGTAACGGGTTGGGTGTTTGGTTGGGTTTTTTTTCTAGTTTTTTTGTTTTTTGTTTTTCCCCCCCCTTTTCTTTAGGCGGAGCGCTCTGAAGAACCTGATTTCTGCCTGGCTTTCAGCGTCGCGTTTCCCCGGCAGTGCGGTAGCATCTCTCTCGGGCAGTGCCGCCGGCCAGATGTCCCTCCTCCTTGGGTAGGAGAGAAAGCAGCCCCCGGTCAAATGACAACTGCGCGTTCTGGAGACGGAGAGCGCAACGGTGGGGGTTCGGAGCTGTGCCAGTTGAATTCGCGCCGAAGAAAAAGTCCGAGGCTTTTCTAGCGTGAGTATTTTTCTTGGCCGTATCTAAACGCGCGCAGAGCTTTCCAGCGGCAGGGAAAGGGAAGGGAGGAGGCGCTTCCCCCCAGCGGGCGGAGGGTTTGTTCCGCTGTTAGGCTGAGAAGGTGTTGCAAGTGGCACGGGTCAGTCTGAATAGGGACCTGAAGCGTCGGGATGGCTCCGGCTTTGGCAGGCCGTGCCGTCTTTGGAGCGGAGCTGTTTCCCCGCAATCCTCCTGTAGCTCAGCTCCTGTCCTGTCCCTCGGCCGGAGGGAATTCCTCTACTCTCTTCGGTGCTCTTTCGTTTGATGATGCTGATCTCCGGTTGGGGTTTGCTGTTTGTTTTGCAGGTGCCTCGTTGTCCGCGTCTCGTGCTGCTCGACAGATGCCCCGGCCCGGGTTTGCAGCCGGTGGTGGAGCCGCCTGAGGGGAAGGGGCCAGCCCTGGGTCTGGTCGTTCGGTGCATTTTTTGGGGCGAATTAAAAAAACCGGTGTGTGTGGGGGGGGGGGTGGTGGTGTGATGATGTCATTTGGGGCAGCCGGATGTCAGCGGGGGAGCGACGGTGCGGCGGAGGAGCAGGTGAGTGGGGGTTAAGTGGGGTTCCCCCCACAAGAGGGTGGGTCACGGCCCCCAAACGCCTGAAAACTTGGTGCGGGGCAGGTGGTTGGGGTTTTGGGCGGTGGTGTTTAAAAAATGTTAAAAGCTGTATATGCGGGGGTGAGGCATTGGAGTAGAGAACAATCTCTCATTTTTCTGTGTGTTGAAAAATAATATTCCCTTACGTATATAAAAGGAGTTCCAAATACCAACCCGTATCTCTAAGGATTCTGTATTATTTAATGGGAGTTTAGACGACGGAAAGATTTTTTAAAAGATTTATTTATAAAGAGAGATTGAAGCGTCAAAGCGGATGTCTGGACAGGTCGCTAGTCCAATTGGATGTTGTCTATCGTGCGTGTTAATCTGTAAGTCTAAACAGATGTGACTCTTAGCAGAGGTTCTGTCGAAGTGTATCAAGAGCATCCGTTTTCCCTAAGTCTTACCCACGGGTCGGTCAGTGCGGAGGCGTAAACGCCTGTGCTGTAGATGGTTCCAGACTGCAAAGAGAGCCTATCGCTAGAAGGGATTTCCAAACTGGCCCTCCCCTCTGCTCTCTCTTGCCGGCGTCCAAGCGCTTTCAAAAGCGCTTTAAGCAGGAGTGTTGATTCCCAGGAGGATAGGGAAGCTCTACAGAGAGACTTAGGTAGATTGGATCGTTGGGCCAACATCAGTGGTATGAGTTTCAACAAGGGCGAGCGCCAGGTTCTGCGCGTGGGCCACAATAACCCCGAGCAGCGCTACAGGCTTGGGGAAACGTGGCTGGAAAACCACCTGGAAGAAAGAGACCTGGGGGTTCTAATGGACAAGCGGCTGAACGTGAGCCGGCAGTGTGCCCAGGTGGCCACGAAAGCCAACGGCATCCTGGCTTGTATTAGAAACAGCGTGAGCAGCAGAAGTAGGGAGGCGATTGTGCCCCTGTACTCGGCACTGGTGAGGCCACACCTGGAGTATCGCGTCCGGTTTTGGGCACCTCAATCCAAGAGAGATGTCGAGGTGCTGGAGCGAGTGCAGAGGAGGGCAACGAAGCTGGTGAAGGGCCTGGAAAACAAATCCTATGAAGAGCGGTTGAAGGAGCTGGGACTGTTTAGTATGAGGAAGAGGGGGCTGAGGGGAGACCTCGTCACTCTCTAAACCTACTTGAAAGGACACTGTAGAGAGGTCGGTGCTGGTCTCCTGGCACGGGTAGGTAATGACAGAACGAGAGGGAACGGCTTCAAGCTCCAACAGGGTAGGTTTAGACTGGACATTAGGAAAGAATGTTTCACAGAGGGAGTGGTCGGGCATTGGAACAGGCTACCCAGGGAGGTGGTCGAGTCACCATCCCTGGATGTGTTTAAGAACCGTTGAGATGTGGTGTTGGGGGATATGGTGTAGGGGAGAACTTTGTAGAGTAGGGTAGATGGTTGGACTCGATGATCCCAAGGGTCTCTTGCAACCTAGACGATTCTATGATTCTATGAAAAGCAGCCCCTTCCCCCGTTTCCCCTCCCGCCCTGGGGAGCTGGATCGGTGCAGCGGGACAGGAGGAAAAAAACGCAGCCCCGTTTTCCTGCAGGGACGCAAAGCTCCCCGATGTCTCTGTGGTGGATAAGGCGGCACCCCCGCCTGCCTTCCTGGACGCCGGCGGACTGGCTGCTGTCGCCCCCACGGCCCCCGGGGCCACGCGCAGAGCGCCGCGGCGTCCCTGGGGCTGGTTGCGGGGCGAACACCGGAGGTTTTTGGCGCCGAGGCGACGGCTGCGGCTGCCCGGACTGCGAGCGGGGACAGGGCAGAGAGCGGGAAGGCCTGCCCGCCGGTAAGTGGTCACGGTCCCTGGGTGGAGGGAAGCGGGCTGAGAGCGGTCACCGCTCATGGCCCCGGTGAGGTCTCAGAGGGGGACAAGGAAGGGGGCGTGGGCGCTGCCCGGTGCTTTCCGCCCGCTGCGGACCGGTCCGCAGCGATTTCTGGGCTGGCCGCCGTTTTCCCCCGGCCCCCTCCGGTTCCGGAGCGGCTCGGCCCGCCCATACCGCGCGCCCATTGGTCGCGGTGCCGTAAGCGGCGTCCGTCCTCCAGGAGCCCCCGTCCCATTGGTCGATCGCGCCGTCAATCTCCAGCGCCTCCCAGTCCGGCCAATCGGAGCGCGGCAGGCGATCCGACCAATCGGAGCGGGGCGGTCGCGTTGTGATTGGCTCGTCCTCCTGTCAATCCGCCCGGGGGGCGGTTGCCATGGTGAGGAAGCCCCGCCCGGTGGCGCATGCGCAGTAGTAAGGACGGCGCCGCCCTCACTACTGCGCATGCGCCACCGGGCGGGGCGTCCTCACCATGGCAACCGCCCCCCTGGCGGATTGACAGGAGGACGAGCCAATCACAGCGCGACCGCCGCGCTCCGATTGGTCGGATCGCCTGCCGCGCTCCGATTGGCCGGAGTGGGAGGCGCTGAAGATTGACGGCGCGACCGACCAATGGGACGGGCTCCCCGAGGACGGAAGCCGCTTCCGGCGCCGTGACCAATGGGCGCGCCGCATGGGCGGGCCGAGCCGCTCCGGAAGCGGAGGGGCCGGGGGAAAATGGCGGCGCGCGCAGAAGCGGCTGCGGCGCGGACCGGACCGCACCGCACCGGACCGGCGCGGGCGGAAAGCACCGGGCAGCCGGACAGCGTCGCGGTGCCGCTGGACAGCGTCGCGGTGCCGCTGGACAGCGTCGAGGCCAGCGGGGGGGCGCGGGGAAGGCGGCCGGGGTCCCGAGGCGGCTCCGAGGGGAGACGGCGTTGCGGGGGGGCGGGCTGAGGCGTCTGGGGAGGTGCTCGCGGCTCCTGGGGCTGGCAAACGGGCTCGCGTGGCTGGTGTTGGGGCTTCAGCCGGAGAGGGAGTCGTGTGGCTTTGGGCTGAGGGGCGGGGGTGGAGTCCGGCGTTTTGGGGACTCGAGCAGAGGCTCAGCGGCTGGGTTTTGGGGCTCGGAAGGGGGCAGTAAGTGATGCGGTTTGGGGGCGGAGAGCAGAAGCCGTTTTGGCTGGTTCTGCAGGGGGGGTGGGCAGGAGGGCGTTGGGGGCTGCGGGGGAAAGCAGGGGCTGGGCGGGCTGCGGGGTGCTCAAACAGCAGGTGAGGTTTTCAAATCTGCAACTTGTAACTGTTGCAGCTTTGTTCTGGCTTCCTCCATTTTTGCAAAAGCTTCTGTTGCTAGACAGAGCATTCCTCTGTGTATCAGCTACTTGAGCTAGTTTATTTCAATGCGTCTGATCAGGTTTGTCTGTTCAGCAAAGTGGCATTTAAAGGTGACGTTTCACCGGATGCCAGCGGCTGTGCCTTATTTCCAGTATAAAGATGTATTCCCCAAATATCAGAGTGGGATATAACAACTGCAGCTGGTCAAAAGTAACACTGAAATGCAAAATTTAGAATTTCTTTTTTCCCATTGGCTCCTCCTCAGTATGAACACAAAGTTAATTTCTATTCTTAATTCCTATTTATGCTACATATATGAAGGATGAACGCGAGGAAAGGAGACCATAAAATACTGGCCTATTGCTATTTGTATGCTGTGCTTTGAACAGAAGAGACAAAACTGTCCTTTTTGTGAAATAATACTGGCTGTATCAGTGCCGTCCTCGTGTTTTTATTCAAAAATGTGAGATTTGTTGCCCCGAATGGTGAGAGTAGTTTTTGTTAATGGAAGTCGCAAGAGGTTCTGCCACCTTAAAAACCATAGAATCGTAGAATGGTTAGAGTTGGAAGGGACCTTCAAGATCATCGTGTTGCAGCCCCCCTGCCTTGGGCAGGGACGCCTCCACTAGAGCGGGTTGCTCAAAGCCCCGTCCAGCCTGGCCTTAAACACTTCCAGGGATGGGGCATCCACAGCTTCCCCGGGCAACCTGTTCCAGTGCCTCACCACCCTCACGGTAAAGAATTTCCTCCTAACATCTAGTCTGAATCTCCCCTCTTCCGATTTAAAACCGTTACCCCTTGTCCTGTCGCTACCTTTCCCGACAGAGAGTCCCTCTCCGGCTCTCCCGTAGGCTCCCTTCAGATATTGGAAGGCTGCTCTGAGGTCTCCCCGGAGCCTTCTCTTCTCCAGGCTGAACAACCCCAGCTCTCTCAGTCTCTCTTCACAGGGGAGGTGCTCCGTCCCTCCGATGGTTTTCGTGGCCCTCCGCTGGGCCCCTTCCAACAGGTCCACGTCCTTCCCGTGTCGAGGACTCCAAAGCTGGACACCGTACGCCAGGTGGGGTCTCGCGCGCGCAGAGTAGAGGGGGGTAGAATCGCCTCCCGTGACCCGCTGGCCACGCTTCTCTTGATGCAGCCCAGGGTGGGGTTGGCTTTCTGGGCTGCCAGCGCGCGTTGCCGGCTCGTACTGACATGTAATAATGCTACTGACGTACCGTTAGCAGCCTCGTGTTAAAAGAAGCGAGAAGCTGTAATATCCTTAATTTAGACAGTTTTTACGTGAAATGGTGCATCCTCACTGTTTCGTCACTTTCAGGAGCGAGCAATTGACCGAGAGCAGGAGAGAGACCTTTTCCAGCAAGAGATAGGGAAGCCGGAACAACAGCTTAAGGTTCCACAAAGGATTCGGCCTGTCAGCGAGCATCAAACCGGAGAGGTAACGCGCGCTATTGCTTGTACTCAAGGGATCTAAATGGTACGCTGACAGCCGTTCGGATACCCTAGGGAAGCTGTTTTATGGTGTCCCTAACCTGCATCCGTTCGCAAGGCAGGAAAGGAAATCCCCCGAGATGCAAGGCTACGGTGTCGGGGGAACGTGGGGAAAGTGTGTTCTGGGTGTTTTTTGAGTCGGTCGGTTGGATGTTTTTAGTAGCAGACACACAGAAGCCTCGTAACTTTCAAAAAGACTCCCTCGCGTAACTTAATTTAGAAAATGGGGTTTTCAAAAGCCCGTGGAAACATTCAGGACTCCTGTAGCGATTCCCCCTGCTCTTGCGTCCTTTTGTGACATCCTGTTGGTAGCACGGGTACGGGCACCGCAGGAACGCGGTGACCAAGGGGTCACAGCCGAGACGTAGCGGCGCTCTCTGCGTGCGCCTCCCCGGGAGACGTCTGTCTCCCCTGAAACAATCTGGTGACCGCAGAAGGGCAGCTCGAGGAAGTCACAGCAACCTCTTAGGCCCAGCAAAAGCCAGAAAAGCGACAGCGGTGCAAACGCTGTGTGTTGTGAAGCTTTTTGCCTGTCTTGTTTGGTGACCTTTGGGTCAATTGAACTGCATTTTATTTTTTGGTGGGTTTTCTCCTGTCTTGCTTTTAGAGCAAGGCTGATATTTTTGCGTGATTCTCTCGCCCGATTTTCAGTCTTCAGCTTCTTCTCAGGTGGCACTGCGATTTTCAAAGAAAAGCTCTTCCTTTCGGTTCAGTTCAGTTGCTGTCGTTCGGTTCTTAAATGGTAGCAACGTTTAGTATTCTATATTAGATAGTTTATGACCACAGACAGTAATGGGACATACATGGATAGACGTGAAATGTAAGTTGTCAAAATATTTATTGCCTTACAATTCTCGGAGGTAGGGGTGTGTTTCCTGGGGTTTCAAAATCTATTTCACTAAAAAGGTTTGTAACAAATCCTGCAAAGTGTTCAGCCCGTACCGGGCGACCTGGCTGTCGTCAGCCTCTGCGTACAAGGAGTGGTGGGCCATTAGCCGAATGTGTGTTAACCGACACGCGTGGAGCAATTCCGCATCCGTCTGCTTCTGTGGCAAAGCGGGTGCCCGCTCCTGTCCTACGGACACGTTCCACGGAGGGGGGAGGCACAATTAGTTTTCCTGAATCCGGGATGTTCGTTTTGAGTTCGTTTTGTGATGCGTCTCCTCATAATTTGAGGCATGGGTAGCGTGTGAATTCCTAGTTAAAATTCTCACAGTTAAAAAGGCAAAACTTCTCCCGAGAAAGAAAATTTCAAATTTGATTGCATAATGAAACGAGGCCTGTTTTTCTGCACAGAAACGATTTGTGCAAATCGTCCTGAATTACAAGCGTGTATACCCAGATGTGTACACTCCAAGTTGGCAGATAGGCTGCAGCAGCAATGTAAAGCATGCTTTAAGGTGAAAGATGGCTGTAACTGTGATGAAAACGTTAAGGTTCGTACTAGATGCTTTTAAAGTAGGATTTTTAACAGGCAGGCGCAGCGGCAATTTTAGAGCTGAGTGGTGCCGAATATTACCCATTTACAGACAGAATTCTCGGTACTGTCTTAGATTTACATCGAATTTCTATCAAATGAGCCACCTAGCCTTCCTATATAGTATATTTTGGTGCCCCGATATTACTTGGCGTATTTCATAAGTATACCTTTTATGGCCGTTTCTCGTGCTTTTCCGAGAGAGCTGCTTTACTTTTTCATAGTTGCACGGTTTTTGAATGCCTCTTCTGCCTTTCAGATCTTCTCTTTCTCCTACGCCTTAAATACTCGTACAAGAACAAGCAGAAAATGTTATGTGCAGCTGTAACGTGCTTTGGGGTTTTTTTTGGTAGGATGAAATGGAAATACTGGGACTGGCGATCCAGAAGTCTGAAGAAGCCACCGTAAAGGACCGTCCCAGTGACTACCGTCGAGTTAGGATTATTAAAAGCACCAAAGCGACACGCTCGTAGAGATGGGGACTACCTCTGGACACGTGTTAATCCCGGTCAGGTGTCCTCGGGATACAGATGGTCTGCGCTTCCTGCTCTGACAAGACAGAAGCGATGAGCTTCAGGATGAGCTCCTGAAGACAAGAAAGAGGCCAGGTGCCGGGGTTCTTGTCTCTTTGTTTGTTTGTTTGTTTGTTTGTTTGTTTGTTTGTTTTGGGCGGGGGGTGGTGGGTGGGTGGGCGGGCGTGTGGCTTCCAAAACAGGGTGCGCGGTTGACTGCAGGTGGCAGCCTGCAGAGCTCTTTTGCTGCCTGACCTCGCCTTTTCTTTGTCACTCCTCTTTCATGGCATCTGCGCTGAAAGCCGGGGCGGTCAACGAAGAGACGTGGACAAAACGGGACGAACCGGCGCCGCTTCTGCCTGTTTTCCAGGCTTTGCCACGAACCAAGGAGCATCATCAGCCTCGTCACTGGTGGCGGCGAGTCCTGAGGTGGCTTAGGTGAGTCGAGCCTTCCAGGAACGTCCGTTGTCCGTAGCCTACGGCGTGTCATTTGGACGTCAGTCGGAAGGAGGTTTCCCTTTCTGAAAGGGCACCGGTTTCTCGTGCCAAGCGGTTGCCTCTCCTGAAGTTCCCACGAGAGGGGATCCTCGGAGACGATGCGCTGGGCAGCAGAAGTCATCAGCGAGGAGACGTCGCGCGCTCTATTAAATAGGGACAAAAAGAAAGACGATGTCCTTCCAAAGGCCCGAGCGCGGCACCTCTTCCGACGGCCGATGGCATGGCCGGCCTTTGGGCTCTGGGTCCCCCGTAACAGCGGGGACACGGCCAAACCCTGTTCCTCTGCGTGTTCGGCACAGCCAAAAGCCTTGGCCGGTCCGCCGGTCGTTTTCGGTAGCCTGGTGGATCGCGGCACCGGGGATTGGATTTCCCCCCGCCAAAAGTACAGCCGTTTGGGGAATCTCTTACCTTCCTGGTTTTTTCTATCGTAAAGGAGACTTTAAAAAAAGGGTTAAAGTCGTATAACGTGCAAACTGACTTGCAGGCTTTAAACGGCAACCGTCCACCGGCTGTAGCCTACAGCGTCTTAGGCGTCCCTAAGCGGCGAGGTATTTGTTCCAAATCTTTGAAAAGAGAGGCGACTGAAGGTAACGGGTTGGGTGTTTGGTTGGGTTTTTTTTCTAGTTTTTTTGTTTTTTGTTTTTCCCCCCCCTTTTCTTTAGGCGGAGCGCTCTGAAGAACCTGATTTCTGCCTGGCTTTCAGCGTCGCGTTTCCCCGGCAGTGCGGTAGCATCTCTCTCGGGCAGTGCCGCCGGCCAGATGTCCCTCCTCCTTGGGTAGGAGAGAAAGCAGCCCCCGGTCAAATGACAACTGCGCGTTCTGGAGACGGAGAGCGCAACGGTGGGGGTTCGGAGCTGTGCCAGTTGAATTCGCGCCGAAGAAAAAGTCCGAGGCTTTTCTAGCGTGAGTATTTTTCTTGGCCGTATCTAAACGCGCGCAGAGCTTTCCAGCGGCAGGGAAAGGGAAGGGAGGAGGCGCTTCCCCCCAGCGGGCGGAGGGTTTGTTCCGCTGTTAGGCTGAGAAGGTGTTGCAAGTGGCACGGGTCAGTCTGAATAGGGACCTGAAGCGTCGGGATGGCTCCGGCTTTGGCAGGCCGTGCCGTCTTTGGAGCGGAGCTGTTTCCCCGCAATCCTCCTGTAGCTCAGCTCCTGTCCTGTCCCTCGGCCGGAGGGAATTCCTCTACTCTCTTCGGTGCTCTTTCGTTTGATGATGCTGATCTCCGGTTGGGGTTTGCTGTTTGTTTTGCAGGTGCCTCGTTGTCCGCGTCTCGTGCTGCTCGACAGATGCCCCGGCCCGGGTTTGCAGCCGGTGGTGGAGCCGCCTGAGGGGAAGGGGCCAGCCCTGGGTCTGGTCGTTCGGTGCATTTTTTGGGGCGAATTAAAAAAACCGGTGTGTGTGTGGGGGGGGGTGGTGGTGTGATGATGTCATTTGGGGCAGCCGGATGTCAGCGGGGGAGCGACGGTGCGGCGGAGGAGCAGGTGAGTGGGGGTTAAGTGGGGTTCCCCCCACAAGAGGGTGGGTCACGGCCCCCAAACGCCTGAAAACTTGGTGCGGGGCAGGTGGTTGGGGTTTTGGGCGGTGGTGTTTAAAAAATGTTAAAAGCTGTATATGCGGGGGTGAGGCATTGGAGTAGAGAACAATCTCTCATTTTTCTGTGTGTTGAAAAATAATATTCCCTTACGTATATAAAAGGAGTTCCAAATACCAACCCGTATCTCTAAGGATTCTGTATTATTTAATGGGAGTTTAGACGACGGAAAGATTTTTTAAAAGATTTATTTATAAAGAGAGATTGAAGCGTCAAAGCGGATGTCTGGACAGGTCGCTAGTCCAATTGGATGTTGTCTATCGTGCGTGTTAATCTGTAAGTCTAAACAGATGTGACTCTTAGCAGACGTTCTGTCGAAGTGTATCAAGAGCATCCGTTTTCCCTAAGTCTTACCCACGGGTCGGTCAGTGCGGAGGCGTAAACGCCTGTGCTGTAGATGGTTCCAGACTGCAAAGAGAGCCTATCGCTAGAAGGGATTTCCAAACTGGCCCTCCCCTCTGCTCTCTCTTGCCGGCGTCCAAGCGCTTTCAAAAGCGCTTTAAGCAGGAGTGTTGATTCCCAGGAGGATAGGGAAGCTCTACAGAGAGACTTAGGTAGATTGGATCGTTGGGCCAACATCAGTGGTATGAGTTTCAACAAGGGCGAGCGCCAGGTTCTGCGCGTGGGCCACAATAACCCCGAGCAGCGCTACAGGCTTGGGGAAACGTGGCTGGAAAACCACCTGGAAGAAAGAGACCTGGGGGTTCTAATGGACAAGCGGCTGAACGTGAGCCGGCAGTGTGCCCAGGTGGCCACGAAAGCCAACGGCATCCTGGCTTGTATTAGAAACAGCGTGAGCAGCAGAAGTAGGGAGGCGATTGTGCCCCTGTACTCGGCACTGGTGAGGCCACACCTGGAGTATCGCGTCCGGTTTTGGGCACCTCAATCCAAGAGAGATGTCGAGGTGCTGGAGCGAGTGCAGAGGAGGGCAACGAAGCTGGTGAAGGGCCTGGAAAACAAATCCTATGAAGAGCGGTTGAAGGAGCTGGGACTGTTTAGTATGAGGAAGAGGGGGCTGAGGGGAGACCTCGTCACTCTCTAAACCTACTTGAAAGGACACTGTAGAGAGGTCGGTGCTGGTCTCCTGGCACGGGTAGGTAATGACAGAACGAGAGGGAACGGCTTCAAGCTCCAACAGGGTAGGTTTAGACTGGACATTAGGAAAGAATGTTTCACAGAGGGAGTGGTCGGGCATTGGAACAGGCTACCCAGGGAGGTGGTCGAGTCACCATCCCTGGATGTGTTTAAGAACCGTTGAGATGTGGTGTTGGGGGATATGGTGTAGGGGAGAACTTTGTAGAGTAGGGTAGATGGTTGGACTCGATGATCCCAAGGGTCTCTTGCAACCTAGACGATTCTATGATTCTATGAAAAGCAGCCCCTTCCCCCGTTTCCCCTCCCGCCCTGGGGAGCTGGATCGGTGCAGCGGGACAGGAGGAAAAAAACGCAGCCCCGTTTTCCTGCAGGGACGCAAAGCTCCCCGATGTCTCTGTGGTGGATAAGGCGGCACCCCCGCCTGCCTTCCTGGACGCCGGCGGACTGGCTGCTGTCGCCCCCACGGCCCCCGGGGCCACGCGCAGAGCGCCGCGGCGTCCCTGGGGCTGGTTGCGGGGCGAACACCGGAGGTTTTTGGCGCCGAGGCGACGGCTGCGGCTGCCCGGACTGCGAGCGGGGACAGGGCAGAGAGCGGGAAGGCCTGCCCGCCGGTAAGTGGTCACGGTCCCTGGGTGGAGGGAAGCGGGCTGAGAGCGGTCACCGCTCATGGCCCCGGTGAGGTCTCAGAGGGGGACAAGGAAGGGGGCGTGGGCGCTGCCCGGTGCTTTCCGCCCGCTGCGGACCGGTCCGCAGCGATTTCTGGGCTGGCCGCCGTTTTCCCCCGGCCCCCTCCGGTTCCGGAGCGGCTCGGCCCGCCCATACCGCGCGCCCATTGGTCGCGGTGCCGTAAGCGGCGTCCGTCCTCCAGGAGCCCCCGTCCCATTGGTCGATCGCGCCGTCAATCTCCAGCGCCTCCCAGTCCGGCCAATCGGAGCGCGGCAGGCGATCCGACCAATCGGAGCGGGGCGGTCGCGTTGTGATTGGCTCGTCCTCCTGTCAATCCGCCCGGGGCGCGGTTGCCATGGTGAGGAAGCCCCGCCCGGTCGCGCATGCGCAGTAGTAAGGACGGCGCCGCCCTCACTACTGCGCATGCGCCACCGGGCGGGGCGTCCTCACCATGGCAACCGCCCCCCTGGCGGATTGACAGGAGGACGAGCCAATCACAGCGCGACCGCCGCGCTCCGATTGGTCGGATCGCCTGCCGCGCTCCGATTGGCCGGAGTGGGAGGCGCTGAAGATTGACGGCGCGACCGACCAATGGGACGGGCTCCCCGAGGACGGAAGCCGCTTCCGGCGCCGTGACCAATGGGCGCGCCGCATGGGCGGGCCGAGCCGCTCCGGAAGCGGAGGGGCCGGGGGAAAATGGCGGCGCGCGCAGAAGCGGCTGCGGCGCGGACCGGACCGCACCGCACCGGACCGGCGCGGGCGGAAAGCACCGGGCAGCCGGACAGCGTCGCGGTGCCGCTGGACAGCGTCGCGGTGCCGCTGGACAGCGTCGAGGCCAGCGGGGGGGCGCGGGGAAGGCGGCCGGGGTCCCGAGGCGGCTCCGAGGGGAGACGGCGTTGCGGGGGGGCGGGCTGAGGCGTCTGGGGAGGTGCTCGCGGCTCCTGGGGCTGGCAAACGGGCTCGCGTGGCTGGTGTTGGGGCTTCAGCCGGAGAGGGAGTCGTGTGGCTTTGGGCTGAGGGGCGGGGGTGGAGTCCGGCGTTTTGGGGACTCGAGCAGAGGCTCAGCGGCTGGGTTTTGGGGCTCGGAAGGGGGCAGTAAGTGATGCGGTTTGGGGGCGGAGAGCAGAAGCCGTTTTGGCTGGTTCTGCAGGGGGGGTGGGCAGGAGGGCGTTGGGGGCTGCGGGGGAAAGCAGGGGCTGGGCGGGCTGCGGGGTGCTCAAACAGCAGGTGAGGTTTTCAAATCTGCAACTTGTAACTGTTGCAGCTTTGTTCTGGCTTCCTCCATTTTTGCAAAAGCTTCTGTTGCTAGACAGAGCATTCCTCTGTGTATCAGCTACTTGAGCTAGTTTATTTCAATGCGTCTGATCAGGTTTGTCTGTTCAGCAAAGTGGCATTTAAAGGTGACGTTTCACCGGATGCCAGCGGCTGTGCCTTATTTCCAGTATAAAGATGTATTCCCCAAATATCAGAGTGGGATATAACAACTGCAGCTGGTCAAAAGTAACACTGAAATGCAAAATTTAGAATTTCTTTTTTCCCATTGGCTCCTCCTCAGTATGAACACAAAGTTAATTTCTATTCTTAATTCCTATTTATGCTACATATATGAAGGATGAACGCGAGGAAAGGAGACCATAAAATACTGGCCTATTGCTATTTGTATGCTGTGCTTTGAACAGAAGAGACAAAACTGTCCTTTTTGTGAAATAATACTGGCTGTATCAGTGCCGTCCTCGTGTTTTTATTCAAAAATGTGAGATTTGTTGCCCCGAATGGTGAGAGTAGTTTTTGTTAATGGAAGTCGCAAGAGGTTCTGCCACCTTAAAAACCATAGAATCGTAGAATGGTTAGAGTTGGAAGGGACCTTCAAGATCATCGTGTTGCAGCCCCCCTGCCTTGGGCAGGGACGCCTCCACTAGAGCGGGTTGCTCAAAGCCCCGTCCAGCCTGGCCTTAAACACTTCCAGGGATGGGGCATCCACAGCTTCCCCGGGCAACCTGTTCCAGTGCCTCACCACCCTCACGGTAAAGAATTTCCTCCTAACATCTAGTCTGAATCTCCCCTCTTCCGATTTAAAACCGTTACCCCTTGTCCTGTCGCTACCTTTCCCGACAGAGAGTCCCTCTCCGGCTCTCCCGTAGGCTCCCTTCAGATATTGGAAGGCTGCTCTGAGGTCTCCCCGGAGCCTTCTCTTCTCCAGGCTGAACAACCCCAGCTCTCTCAGTCTCTCTTCACAGGGGAGGTGCTCCGTCCCTCCGATGGTTTTCGTGGCCCTCCGCTGGGCCCCTTCCAACAGGTCCACGTCCTTCCCGTGTCGAGGACTCCAAAGCTGGACACCGTACGCCAGGTGGGGTCTCGCGCGCGCAGAGTAGAGGGGGGTAGAATCGCCTCCCGTGACCCGCTGGCCACGCTTCTCTTGATGCAGCCCAGGGTGGGGTTGGCTTTCTGGGCTGCCAGCGCGCGTTGCCGGCTCGTACTGACATGTAATAATGCTACTGACGTACCGTTAGCAGCCTCGTGTTAAAAGAAGCGAGAAGCTGTAATATCCTTAATTTAGACAGTTTTTACGTGAAATGGTGCATCCTCACTGTTTCGTCACTTTCAGGAGCGAGCAATTGACCGAGAGCAGGAGAGAGACCTTTTCCAGCAAGAGATAGGGAAGCCGGAACAACAGCTTAAGGTTCCACAAAGGATTCGGCCTGTCAGCGAGCATCAAACCGGAGAGGTAACGCGCGCTATTGCTTGTACTCAAGGGATCTAAATGGTACGCTGACAGCCGTTCGGATACCCTAGGGAAGCTGTTTTATGGTGTCCCTAACCTGCATCCGTTCGCAAGGCAGGAAAGGAAATCCCCCGAGATGCAAGGCTACGGTGTCGGGGGAACGTGGGGAAAGTGTGTTCTGGGTGTTTTTTGAGTCGGTCGGTTGGATGTTTTTAGTAGCAGACACACAGAAGCCTCGTAACTTTCAAAAAGACTCCCTCGCGTAACTTAATTTAGAAAATGGGGTTTTCAAAAGCCCGTGGAAACATTCAGGACTCCTGTAGCGATTCCCCCTGCTCTTGCGTCCTTTTGTGACATCCTGTTGGTAGCACGGGTACGGGCACCGCAGGAACGCGGTGACCAAGGGGTCACAGCCGAGACGTAGCGGCGCTCTCTGCGTGCGCCTCCCCGGGAGACGTCTGTCTCCCCTGAAACAATCTGGTGACCGCAGAAGGGCAGCTCGAGGAAGTCACAGCAACCTCTTAGGCCCAGCAAAAGCCAGAAAAGCGACAGCGGTGCAAACGCTGTGTGTTGTGAAGCTTTTTGCCTGTCTTGTTTGGTGACCTTTGGGTCAATTGAACTGCATTTTATTTTTTGGTGGGTTTTCTCCTGTCTTGCTTTTAGAGCAAGGCTGATATTTTTGCGTGATTCTCTCGCCCGATTTTCAGTCTTCAGCTTCTTCTCAGGTGGCACTGCGATTTTCAAAGAAAAGCTCTTCCTTTCGGTTCAGTTCAGTTGCTGTCGTTCGGTTCTTAAATGGTAGCAACGTTTAGTATTCTATATTAGATAGTTTATGACCACAGACAGTAATGGGACATACATGGATAGACGTGAAATGTAAGTTGTCAAAATATTTATTGCCTTACAATTCTCGGAGGTAGGGGTGTGTTTCCTGGGGTTTCAAAATCTATTTCACTAAAAAGGTTTGTAACAAATCCTGCAAAGTGTTCAGCCCGTACCGGGCGACCTGGCTGTCGTCAGCCTCTGCGTACAAGGAGTGGTGGGCCATTAGCCGAATGTGTGTTAACCGACACGCGTGGAGCAATTCCGCATCCGTCTGCTTCTGTGGCAAAGCGGGTGCCCGCTCCTGTCCTACGGACACGTTCCACGGAGGGGGGAGGCACAATTAGTTTTCCTGAATCCGGGATGTTCGTTTTGAGTTCGTTTTGTGATGCGTCTCCTCATAATTTGAGGCATGGGTAGCGTGTGAATTCCTAGTTAAAATTCTCACAGTTAAAAAGGCAAAACTTCTCCCGAGAAAGAAAATTTCAAATTTGATTGCATAATGAAACGAGGCCTGTTTTTCTGCACAGAAACGATTTGTGCAAATCGTCCTGAATTACAAGCGTGTATACCCAGATGTGTACACTCCAAGTTGGCAGATAGGCTGCAGCAGCAATGTAAAGCATGCTTTAAGGTGAAAGATGGCTGTAACTGTGATGAAAACGTTAAGGTTCGTACTAGATGCTTTTAAAGTAGGATTTTTAACAGGCAGGCGCAGCGGCAATTTTAGAGCTGAGTGGTGCCGAATATTACCCATTTACAGACAGAATTCTCGGTACTGTCTTAGATTTACATCGAATTTCTATCAAATGAGCCACCTAGCCTTCCTATATAGTATATTTTGGTGCCCCGATATTACTTGGCGTATTTCATAAGTATACCTTTTATGGCCGTTTCTCGTGCTTTTCCGAGAGAGCTGCTTTACTTTTTCATAGTTGCACGGTTTTTGAATGCCTCTTCTGCCTTTCAGATCTTCTCTTTCTCCTACGCCTTAAATACTCGTACAAGAACAAGCAGAAAATGTTATGTGCAGCTGTAACGTGCTTTGGGGTTTTTTTTGGTAGGATGAAATGGAAATACTGGGACTGGCGATCCAGAAGTCTGAAGAAGCCACCGTAAAGGACCGTCCCAGTGACTACCGTCGAGTTAGGATTATTAAAAGCACCAAAGCGACACGCTCGTAGAGATGGGGACTACCTCTGGACACGTGTTAATCCCGGTCAGGTGTCCTCGGGATACAGATGGTCTGCGCTTCCTGCTCTGACAAGACAGAAGCGATGAGCTTCAGGATGAGCTCCTGAAGACAAGAAAGAGGCCAGGTGCCGGGGTTCTTGTCTCTTTGTTTGTTTGTTTGTTTGTTTGTTTGTTTGTTTTGGGCGGGGGGTGGTGGGTGGGTGGGCGGGCGTGTGGCTTCCAAAACAGGGTGCGCGGTTGACTGCAGGTGGCAGCCTGCAGAGCTCTTTTGCTGCCTGACCTCGCCTTTTCTTTGTCACTCCTCTTTCATGGCATCTGCGCTGAAAGCCGGGGCGGTCAACGAAGAGACGTGGACAAAACGGGACGAACCGGCGCCGCTTCTGCCTGTTTTCCAGGCTTTGCCACGAACCAAGGAGCATCATCAGCCTCGTCACTGGTGGCGGCGAGTCCTGAGGTGGCTTAGGTGAGTCGAGCCTTCCAGGAACGTCCGTTGTCCGTAGCCTACGGCGTGTCATTTGGACGTCAGTCGGAAGGAGGTTTCCCTTTCTGAAAGGGCACCGGTTTCTCGTGCCAAGCGGTTGCCTCTCCTGAAGTTCCCACGAGAGGGGATCCTCGGAGACGATGCGCTGGGCAGCAGAAGTCATCAGCGAGGAGACGTCGCGCGCTCTATTAAATAGGGACAAAAAGAAAGACGATGTCCTTCCAAAGGCCCGAGCGCGGCACCTCTTCCGACGGCCGATGGCATGGCCGGCCTTTGGGCTCTGGGTCCCCCGTAACAGCGGGGACACGGCCAAACCCTGTTCCTCTGCGTGTTCGGCACAGCCAAAAGCCTTGGCCGGTCCGCCGGTCGTTTTCGGTAGCCTGGTGGATCGCGGCACCGGGGATTGGATTTCCCCCCGCCAAAAGTACAGCCGTTTGGGGAATCTCTTACCTTCCTGGTTTTTTCTATCGTAAAGGAGACTTTAAAAAAAGGGTTAAAGTCGTATAACGTGCAAACTGACTTGCAGGCTTTAAACGGCAACCGTCCACCGGCTGTAGCCTACAGCGTCTTAGGCGTCCCTAAGCGGCGAGGTATTTGTTCCAAATCTTTGAAAAGAGAGGCGACTGAAGGTAACGGGTTGGGTGTTTGGTTGGGTTTTTTTTCTAGTTTTTTTGTTTTTTGTTTTTCCCCCCCCTTTTCTTTAGGCGGAGCGCTCTGAAGAACCTGATTTCTGCCTGGCTTTCAGCGTCGCGTTTCCCCGGCAGTGCGGTAGCATCTCTCTCGGGCAGTGCCGCCGGCCAGATGTCCCTCCTCCTTGGGTAGGAGAGAAAGCAGCCCCCGGTCAAATGACAACTGCGCGTTCTGGAGACGGAGAGCGCAACGGTGGGGGTTCGGAGCTGTGCCAGTTGAATTCGCGCCGAAGAAAAAGTCCGAGGCTTTTCTAGCGTGAGTATTTTTCTTGGCCGTATCTAAACGCGCGCAGAGCTTTCCAGCGGCAGGGAAAGGGAAGGGAGGAGGCGCTTCCCCCCAGCGGGCGGAGGGTTTGTTCCGCTGTTAGGCTGAGAAGGTGTTGCAAGTGGCACGGGTCAGTCTGAATAGGGACCTGAAGCGTCGGGATGGCTCCGGCTTTGGCAGGCCGTGCCGTCTTTGGAGCGGAGCTGTTTCCCCGCAATCCTCCTGTAGCTCAGCTCCTGTCCTGTCCCTCGGCCGGAGGGAATTCCTCTACTCTCTTCGGTGCTCTTTCGTTTGATGATGCTGATCTCCGGTTGGGGTTTGCTGTTTGTTTTGCAGGTGCCTCGTTGTCCGCGTCTCGTGCTGCTCGACAGATGCCCCGGCCCGGGTTTGCAGCCGGTGGTGGAGCCGCCTGAGGGGAAGGGGCCAGCCCTGGGTCTGGTCGTTCGGTGCATTTTTTGGGGCGAATTAAAAAAACCGGTGTGTGTGTGGGGGGGGGTGGTGGTGTGATGATGTCATTTGGGGCAGCCGGATGTCAGCGGGGGAGCGACGGTGCGGCGGAGGAGCAGGTGAGTGGGGGTTAAGTGGGGTTCCCCCCACAAGAGGGTGGGTCACGGCCCCCAAACGCCTGAAAACTTGGTGCGGGGCAGGTGGTTGGGGTTTTGGGCGGTGGTGTTTAAAAAATGTTAAAAGCTGTATATGCGGGGGTGAGGCATTGGAGTAGAGAACAATCTCTCATTTTTCTGTGTGTTGAAAAATAATATTCCCTTACGTATATAAAAGGAGTTCCAAATACCAACCCGTATCTCTAAGGATTCTGTATTATTTAATGGGAGTTTAGACGACGGAAAGATTTTTTAAAAGATTTATTTATAAAGAGAGATTGAAGCGTCAAAGCGGATGTCTGGACAGGTCGCTAGTCCAATTGGATGTTGTCTATCGTGCGTGTTAATCTGTAAGTCTAAACAGATGTGACTCTTAGCAGAGGTTCTGTCGAAGTGTATCAAGAGCATCCGTTTTCCCTAAGTCTTACCCACGGGTCGGTCAGTGCGGAGGCGTAAACGCCTGTGCTGTAGATGGTTCCAGACTGCAAAGAGAGCCTATCGCTAGAAGGGATTTCCAAACTGGCCCTCCCCTCTGCTCTCTCTTGCCGGCGTCCAAGCGCTTTCAAAAGCGCTTTAAGCAGGAGTGTTGATTCCCAGGAGGATAGGGAAGCTCTACAGAGAGACTTAGGTAGATTGGATCGTTGGGCCAACATCAGTGGTATGAGTTTCAACAAGGGCGAGCGCCAGGTTCTGCGCGTGGGCCACAATAACCCCGAGCAGCGCTACAGGCTTGGGGAAACGTGGCTGGAAAACCACCTGGAAGAAAGAGACCTGGGGGTTCTAATGGACAAGCGGCTGAACGTGAGCCGGCAGTGTGCCCAGGTGGCCACGAAAGCCAACGGCATCCTGGCTTGTATTAGAAACAGCGTGAGCAGCAGAAGTAGGGAGGCGATTGTGCCCCTGTACTCGGCACTGGTGAGGCCACACCTGGAGTATCGCGTCCGGTTTTGGGCACCTCAATCCAAGAGAGATGTCGAGGTGCTGGAGCGAGTGCAGAGGAGGGCAACGAAGCTGGTGAAGGGCCTGGAAAACAAATCCTATGAAGAGCGGTTGAAGGAGCTGGGACTGTTTAGTATGAGGAAGAGGGGGCTGAGGGGAGACCTCGTCACTCTCTAAACCTACTTGAAAGGACACTGTAGAGAGGTCGGTGCTGGTCTCCTGGCACGGGTAGGTAATGACAGAACGAGAGGGAACGGCTTCAAGCTCCAACAGGGTAGGTTTAGACTGGACATTAGGAAAGAATGTTTCACAGAGGGAGTGGTCGGGCATTGGAACAGGCTACCCAGGGAGGTGGTCGAGTCACCATCCCTGGATGTGTTTAAGAACCGTTGAGATGTGGTGTTGGGGGATATGGTGTAGGGGAGAACTTTGTAGAGTAGGGTAGATGGTTGGACTCGATGATCCCAAGGGTCTCTTGCAACCTAGACGATTCTATGATTCTATGAAAAGCAGCCCCTTCCCCCGTTTCCCCTCCCGCCCTGGGGAGCTGGATCGGTGCAGCGGGACAGGAGGAAAAAAACGCAGCCCCGTTTTCCTGCAGGGACGCAAAGCTCCCCGATGTCTCTGTGGTGGATAAGGCGGCACCCCCGCCTGCCTTCCTGGACGCCGGCGGACTGGCTGCTGTCGCCCCCACGGCCCCCGGGGCCACGCGCAGAGCGCCGCGGCGTCCCTGGGGCTGGTTGCGGGGCGAACACCGGAGGTTTTTGGCGCCGAGGCGACGGCTGCGGCTGCCCGGACTGCGAGCGGGGACAGGGCAGAGAGCGGGAAGGCCTGCCCGCCGGTAAGTGGTCACGGTCCCTGGGTGGAGGGAAGCGGGCTGAGAGCGGTCACCGCTCATGGCCCCGGTGAGGTCTCAGAGGGGGACAAGGAAGGGGGCGTGGGCGCTGCCCGGTGCTTTCCGCCCGCTGCGGACCGGTCCGCAGCGATTTCTGGGCTGGCCGCCGTTTTCCCCCGGCCCCCTCCGGTTCCGGAGCGGCTCGGCCCGCCCATACCGCGCGCCCATTGGTCGCGGTGCCGTAAGCGGCGTCCGTCCTCCAGGAGCCCCCGTCCCATTGGTCGATCGCGCCGTCAATCTCCAGCGCCTCCCAGTCCGGCCAATCGGAGCGCGGCAGGCGATCCGACCAATCGGAGCGGGGCGGTCGCGTTGTGATTGGCTCGTCCTCCTGTCAATCCGCCCGGGGGGCGGTTGCCATGGTGAGGAAGCCCCGCCCGGTGGCGCATGCGCAGTAGTAAGGACGGCGCCGCCCTCACTACTGCGCATGCGCCACCGGGCGGGGCGTCCTCACCATGGCAACCGCCATTGACGTCCCACTCCGGCCAATCGGAGCGCGGCAGGCGATCCGACCAATCGGAGCGCGGCGGTCGCGTTGTGATTGGCTCGTCCTCCTGTCAATCCTCCCGGGGGCGGTTGCCATGGTGAGGAAGCCCCGCCTGGTCGCGCATGCGCAGTAGTAAGGGCGGCGCCGTGCTCGCTACTGCCGCCTTGTGGACAAAAATCGGTACTGCAGGTGGGGGGCGCGCATGCGCAGTGGAAAGAGTGGCGCCGCCCTCGCTGCTGCCGCCGCTTGTGGACAAAAAGCGGTACTGCAGGTACGGGGGTAGGGGGGTCCGGCCGCATGCGCAGTGGACGGGGCGGGGGGGCGCTGCGCTCGCCGCTGCCGCCCGTGCCAGCAGAAACCGGCGCTGCAGCTCGGCGGATGCGGGGGGGGAAGGCGGAGCCCTGGGAGGTTCCATTTTCCCCAAATTGGGGAAAATTATTCAATTTGGGGTTTTTTTCGGTGCTTTTCCGCAACGGAAAAGACTTCAGGGTTTTGTTAGGGTTTTTCTTGCCCTTCCCCGCCGCCGGGGACGGCGCCCATGCGGGGGCTGACGCTGCAGAACCGTAAATTGAACCCCCAAATTGAACCCCGAACATGAATAACATTTTCCCCAATTTGGGGAAAAGGGAACCTTCCCCGGTCCCGCCTCCCCCCGCTCCCCGAGCCGCACCGCCGGTTTCTGCTGGCACGGGCGGCAGCGGCGGCGAGCGCAGCGCCCCCCTTTCTACTGGGCATGCGCGTCCCCCCCCCCCCCCCCCCCGCCCTGTACCTGCGTACCTGCAGTACCGCTTTTTGTCCACGAGGGGGCAGTAGCGAGCACGGCGCCGCCCTCACTACTGCGCATGCGCCACCGGGCGGGGCGTCCTCACCATGGCAACCGCCATTGACGTCCCACTCCGGCCAATCGGAGCGCGGCAGGCGATCCGACCAATCGGAGCGCGGCGGTCGCGTTGTGATTGGCTCGTCCTCCTGTCAATCCGCCCGGGGGGCGGTTGCCATGGTGAGGAAGCCCCGCCCAGTCGCGCATGCGCAGTAGTAAGGACGGCGCCGCCCTCACTACTGCGCATGCGCCACCGGGCGGGGCGTCCTCACCATGGCAACCGCCCCCTGGCGGATTGACAGGAGGACGAGCCAATCACAGCGCGACCGCCGCGCTCCGATTGGTCGGATCGCCTGCCGCGCTCCGATTGGCCGGGGTGGGAGGCGCTGAAGATTGACGGCGCGACCGACCAATGGAACGGGCTCCCCGAGGACGGAAGCCGCTTCCGGCGCCGTGACCAATGGGCGCGCCGCATGGGCGGGCCGAGCCGCTCCGGAAGCGGAGGGGGCCGGGGGAAAATGGCGGCGCGCGCAGAAGCGGCTGCGGCGCGGCGCGGCGCGGACCGCACCGCACCGGACCGGCGCGGGCGGAAAGCACCGGGCAGCCGGACAGCGTCGCGGTGCCGCTGGACAGCGTCGCGAGGCAGCTGGACTGCGTCGCGAGGCAGCTGGACAGCGTCGCGGCCAGCGGGGGGGCGCGGGGAAGGCGGCCGGGGTCCCGTGGCGGCTCCGAGGGGAGACGGCGTTGCGGGGGGGCGGGCTGAGGCGTCTGGGGAGGTGCTCGCGGCTCCTGGGGCTGGCAAACGGGCTCGCGTGGCTGGTGTTGGGGCTTCAGCCGGAGAGGGAGTCGTGTGGCTTTGGGCTGAGGGGCGGGGGTGGAGTCCGGCGTTTTGGGGACTCGAGCAGAGGCTCAGCGGCTGGGTTTTGGGGCTCGGAAGGGGGCAGTAAGTGATGCGGTTTGGGGGCGGAGAGCAGAAGCCGTTTTGGCTGGTTCTGCACGGGGGGTGGGCAGGAGGGCGTTGGGGGCTGCGGGGGAAAGCAGGGGCTGGGCGGGCTGCGGGGTGCTCAAACAGCAGGTGAGGTTTTCAAATCTGCAACTTGTAACTGTTGCAGCTTTGTTCTGGCTTCCTCCATTTTTGCAAAAGCTTCTGTTGCTAGACAGAGCATTCCTCTGTGTATCAGCTACTTGAGCTAGTTTATTTCAATGCGTCTGATCAGGTTTGTCTGTTCAGCAAAGTGGCATTTAAAGGTGACGTTTCACCGGATGCCAGCGGCTGTGCCTTATTTCCAGTATAAAGATGTATTCCCCAAATATCAGAGTGGGATATAACAACTGCAGCTGGTCAAAAGTAACACTGAAATGCAAAATTTAGAATTTCTTTTTTCCCATTGGCTCCTCCTCAGTATGAACACAAAGTTAATTTCTATTCTTAATTCCTATTTATGCTACATATATGAAGGATGAACGCGAGGAAAGGAGACCATAAAATACTGGCCTATTGCTATTTGTATGCTGTGCTTTGAACAGAAGAGACAAAACTGTCCTTTTTGTGAAATAATACTGGCTGTATCAGTGCCGTCCTCGTGTTTTTATTCAAAAATGTGAGATTTGTTGCCCCGAATGGTGAGAGTAGTTTTTGTTAATGGAAGTCGCAAGAGGTTCTGCCACCTTAAAAACCATAGAATCGTAGAATGGTTAGAGTTGGAAGGGACCTTCAAGATCATCGTGTTGCAGCCCCCCTGCCTTGGGCAGGGACGCCTCCACTAGAGCGGGTTGCTCAAAGCCCCGTCCAGCCTGGCCTTAAACACTTCCAGGGATGGGGCATCCACAGCTTCCCCGGGCAACCTGTTCCAGTGCCTCACCACCCTCACGGTAAAGAATTTCCTCCTAACATCTAGTCTGAATCTCCCCTCTTCCGATTTAAAACCGTTACCCCTTGTCCTGTCGCTACCTTTCCCGACAGAGAGTCCCTCTCCGGCTCTCCCGTAGGCTCCCTTCAGATATTGGAAGGCTGCTCTGAGGTCTCCCCGGAGCCTTCTCTTCTCCAGGCTGAACAACCCCAGCTCTCTCAGTCTCTCTTCACAGGGGAGGTGCTCCGTCCCTCCGATGGTTTTCGTGGCCCTCCGCTGGGCCCCTTCCAACAGGTCCACGTCCTTCCCGTGTCGAGGACTCCAAAGCTGGACACCGTACGCCAGGTGGGGTCTCGCGCGCGCAGAGTAGAGGGGGGTAGAATCGCCTCCCGTGACCCGCTGGCCACGCTTCTCTTGATGCAGCCCAGGGTGGGGTTGGCTTTCTGGGCTGCCAGCGCGCGTTGCCGGCTCGTACTGACATGTAATAATGCTACTGACGTACCGTTAGCAGCCTCGTGTTAAAAGAAGCGAGAAGCTGTAATATCCTTAATTTAGACAGTTTTTACGTGAAATGGTGCATCCTCACTGTTTCGTCACTTTCAGGAGCGAGCAATTGACCGAGAGCAGGAGAGAGACCTTTTCCAGCAAGAGATAGGGAAGCCGGAACAACAGCTTAAGGTTCCACAAAGGATTCGGCCTGTCAGCGAGCATCAAACCGGAGAGGTAACGCGCGCTATTGCTTGTACTCAAGGGATCTAAATGGTACGCTGACAGCCGTTCGGATACCCTAGGGAAGCTGTTTTATGGTGTCCCTAACCTGCATCCGTTCGCAAGGCAGGAAAGGAAATCCCCCGAGATGCAAGGCTACGGTGTCGGGGGAACGTGGGGAAAGTGTGTTCTGGGTGTTTTTTGAGTCGGTCGGTTGGATGTTTTTAGTAGCAGACACACAGAAGCCTCGTAACTTTCAAAAAGACTCCCTCGCGTAACTTAATTTAGAAAATGGGGTTTTCAAAAGCCCGTGGAAACATTCAGGACTCCTGTAGCGATTCCCCCTGCTCTTGCGTCCTTTTGTGACATCCTGTTGGTAGCACGGGTACGGGCACCGCAGGAACGCGGTGACCAAGGGGTCACAGCCGAGACGTAGCGGCGCTCTCTGCGTGCGCCTCCCCGGGAGACGTCTGTCTCCCCTGAAACAATCTGGTGACCGCAGAAGGGCAGCTCGAGGAAGTCACAGCAACCTCTTAGGCCCAGCAAAAGCCAGAAAAGCGACAGCGGTGCAAACGCTGTGTGTTGTGAAGCTTTTTGCCTGTCTTGTTTGGTGACCTTTGGGTCAATTGAACTGCATTTTATTTTTTGGTGGGTTTTCTCCTGTCTTGCTTTTAGAGCAAGGCTGATATTTTTGCGTGATTCTCTCGCCCGATTTTCAGTCTTCAGCTTCTTCTCAGGTGGCACTGCGATTTTCAAAGAAAAGCTCTTCCTTTCGGTTCAGTTCAGTTGCTGTCGTTCGGTTCTTAAATGGTAGCAACGTTTAGTATTCTATATTAGATAGTTTATGACCACAGACAGTAATGGGACATACATGGATAGACGTGAAATGTAAGTTGTCAAAATATTTATTGCCTTACAATTCTCGGAGGTAGGGGTGTGTTTCCTGGGGTTTCAAAATCTATTTCACTAAAAAGGTTTGTAACAAATCCTGCAAAGTGTTCAGCCCGTACCGGGCGACCTGGCTGTCGTCAGCCTCTGCGTACAAGGAGTGGTGGGCCATTAGCCGAATGTGTGTTAACCGACACGCGTGGAGCAATTCCGCATCCGTCTGCTTCTGTGGCAAAGCGGGTGCCCGCTCCTGTCCTACGGACACGTTCCACGGAGGGGGGAGGCACAATTAGTTTTCCTGAATCCGGGATGTTCGTTTTGAGTTCGTTTTGTGATGCGTCTCCTCATAATTTGAGGCATGGGTAGCGTGTGAATTCCTAGTTAAAATTCTCACAGTTAAAAAGGCAAAACTTCTCCCGAGAAAGAAAATTTCAAATTTGATTGCATAATGAAACGAGGCCTGTTTTTCTGCACAGAAACGATTTGTGCAAATCGTCCTGAATTACAAGCGTGTATACCCAGATGTGTACACTCCAAGTTGGCAGATAGGCTGCAGCAGCAATGTAAAGCATGCTTTAAGGTGAAAGATGGCTGTAACTGTGATGAAAACGTTAAGGTTCGTACTAGATGCTTTTAAAGTAGGATTTTTAACAGGCAGGCGCAGCGGCAATTTTAGAGCTGAGTGGTGCCGAATATTACCCATTTACAGACAGAATTCTCGGTACTGTCTTAGATTTACATCGAATTTCTATCAAATGAGCCACCTAGCCTTCCTATATAGTATATTTTGGTGCCCCGATATTACTTGGCGTATTTCATAAGTATACCTTTTATGGCCGTTTCTCGTGCTTTTCCGAGAGAGCTGCTTTACTTTTTCATAGTTGCACGGTTTTTGAATGCCTCTTCTGCCTTTCAGATCTTCTCTTTCTCCTACGCCTTAAATACTCGTACAAGAACAAGCAGAAAATGTTATGTGCAGCTGTAACGTGCTTTGGGGTTTTTTTTGGTAGGATGAAATGGAAATACTGGGACTGGCGATCCAGAAGTCTGAAGAAGCCACCGTAAAGGACCGTCCCAGTGACTACCGTCGAGTTAGGATTATTAAAAGCACCAAAGCGACACGCTCGTAGAGATGGGGACTACCTCTGGACACGTGTTAATCCCGGTCAGGTGTCCTCGGGATACAGATGGTCTGCGCTTCCTGCTCTGACAAGACAGAAGCGATGAGCTTCAGGATGAGCTCCTGAAGACAAGAAAGAGGCCAGGTGCCGGGGTTCTTGTCTCTTTGTTTGTTTGTTTGTTTGTTTGTTTGTTTGTTTTGGGCGGGGGGTGGTGGGTGGGTGGGCGGGCGTGTGGCTTCCAAAACAGGGTGCGCGGTTGACTGCAGGTGGCAGCCTGCAGAGCTCTTTTGCTGCCTGACCTCGCCTTTTCTTTGTCACTCCTCTTTCATGGCATCTGCGCTGAAAGCCGGGGCGGTCAACGAAGAGACGTGGACAAAACGGGACGAACCGGCGCCGCTTCTGCCTGTTTTCCAGGCTTTGCCACGAACCAAGGAGCATCATCAGCCTCGTCACTGGTGGCGGCGAGTCCTGAGGTGGCTTAGGTGAGTCGAGCCTTCCAGGAACGTCCGTTGTCCGTAGCCTACGGCGTGTCATTTGGACGTCAGTCGGAAGGAGGTTTCCCTTTCTGAAAGGGCACCGGTTTCTCGTGCCAAGCGGTTGCCTCTCCTGAAGTTCCCACGAGAGGGGATCCTCGGAGACGATGCGCTGGGCAGCAGAAGTCATCAGCGAGGAGACGTCGCGCGCTCTATTAAATAGGGACAAAAAGAAAGACGATGTCCTTCCAAAGGCCCGAGCGCGGCACCTCTTCCGACGGCCGATGGCATGGCCGGCCTTTGGGCTCTGGGTCCCCCGTAACAGCGGGGACACGGCCAAACCCTGTTCCTCTGCGTGTTCGGCACAGCCAAAAGCCTTGGCCGGTCCGCCGGTCGTTTTCGGTAGCCTGGTGGATCGCGGCACCGGGGATTGGATTTCCCCCCGCCAAAAGTACAGCCGTTTGGGGAATCTCTTACCTTCCTGGTTTTTTCTATCGTAAAGGAGACTTTAAAAAAAGGGTTAAAGTCGTATAACGTGCAAACTGACTTGCAGGCTTTAAACGGCAACCGTCCACCGGCTGTAGCCTACAGCGTCTTAGGCGTCCCTAAGCGGCGAGGTATTTGTTCCAAATCTTTGAAAAGAGAGGCGACTGAAGGTAACGGGTTGGGTGTTTGGTTGGGTTTTTTTTCTAGTTTTTTTGTTTTTTGTTTTTCCCCCCCCTTTTCTTTAGGCGGAGCGCTCTGAAGAACCTGATTTCTGCCTGGCTTTCAGCGTCGCGTTTCCCCGGCAGTGCGGTAGCATCTCTCTCGGGCAGTGCCGCCGGCCAGATGTCCCTCCTCCTTGGGTAGGAGAGAAAGCAGCCCCCGGTCAAATGACAACTGCGCGTTCTGGAGACGGAGAGCGCAACGGTGGGGGTTCGGAGCTGTGCCAGTTGAATTCGCGCCGAAGAAAAAGTCCGAGGCTTTTCTAGCGTGAGTATTTTTCTTGGCCGTATCTAAACGCGCGCAGAGCTTTCCAGCGGCAGGGAAAGGGAAGGGAGGAGGCGCTTCCCCCCAGCGGGCGGAGGGTTTGTTCCGCTGTTAGGCTGAGAAGGTGTTGCAAGTGGCACGGGTCAGTCTGAATAGGGACCTGAAGCGTCGGGATGGCTCCGGCTTTGGCAGGCCGTGCCGTCTTTGGAGCGGAGCTGTTTCCCCGCAATCCTCCTGTAGCTCAGCTCCTGTCCTGTCCCTCGGCCGGAGGGAATTCCTCTACTCTCTTCGGTGCTCTTTCGTTTGATGATGCTGATCTCCGGTTGGGGTTTGCTGTTTGTTTTGCAGGTGCCTCGTTGTCCGCGTCTCGTGCTGCTCGACAGATGCCCCGGCCCGGGTTTGCAGCCGGTGGTGGAGCCGCCTGAGGGGAAGGGGCCAGCCCTGGGTCTGGTCGTTCGGTGCATTTTTTGGGGCGAATTAAAAAAACCGGTGTGTGTGGGGGGGGGGGTGGTGGTGTGATGATGTCATTTGGGGCAGCCGGATGTCAGCGGGGGAGCGACGGTGCGGCGGAGGAGCAGGTGAGTGGGGGTTAAGTGGGGTTCCCCCCACAAGAGGGTGGGTCACGGCCCCCAAACGCCTGAAAACTTGGTGCGGGGCAGGTGGTTGGGGTTTTGGGCGGTGGTGTTTAAAAAATGTTAAAAGCTGTATATGCGGGGGTGAGGCATTGGAGTAGAGAACAATCTCTCATTTTTCTGTGTGTTGAAAAATAATATTCCCTTACGTATATAAAAGGAGTTCCAAATACCAACCCGTATCTCTAAGGATTCTGTATTATTTAATGGGAGTTTAGACGACGGAAAGATTTTTTAAAAGATTTATTTATAAAGAGAGATTGAAGCGTCAAAGCGGATGTCTGGACAGGTCGCTAGTCCAATTGGATGTTGTCTATCGTGCGTGTTAATCTGTAAGTCTAAACAGATGTGACTCTTAGCAGACGTTCTGTCGAAGTGTATCAAGAGCATCCGTTTTCCCTAAGTCTTACCCACGGGTCGGTCAGTGCGGAGGCGTAAACGCCTGTGCTGTAGATGGTTCCAGACTGCAAAGAGAGCCTATCGCTAGAAGGGATTTCCAAACTGGCCCTCCCCTCTGCTCTCTCTTGCCGGCGTCCAAGCGCTTTCAAAAGCGCTTTAAGCAGGAGTGTTGATTCCCAGGAGGATAGGGAAGCTCTACAGAGAGACTTAGGTAGATTGGATCGTTGGGCCAACATCAGTGGTATGAGTTTCAACAAGGGCGAGCGCCAGGTTCTGCGCGTGGGCCACAATAACCCCGAGCAGCGCTACAGGCTTGGGGAAACGTGGCTGGAAAACCACCTGGAAGAAAGAGACCTGGGGGTTCTAATGGACAAGCGGCTGAACGTGAGCCGGCAGTGTGCCCAGGTGGCCACGAAAGCCAACGGCATCCTGGCTTGTATTAGAAACAGCGTGAGCAGCAGAAGTAGGGAGGCGATTGTGCCCCTGTACTCGGCACTGGTGAGGCCACACCTGGAGTATCGCGTCCGGTTTTGGGCACCTCAATCCAAGAGAGATGTCGAGGTGCTGGAGCGAGTGCAGAGGAGGGCAACGAAGCTGGTGAAGGGCCTGGAAAACAAATCCTATGAAGAGCGGTTGAAGGAGCTGGGACTGTTTAGTATGAGGAAGAGGGGGCTGAGGGGAGACCTCGTCACTCTCTAAACCTACTTGAAAGGACACTGTAGAGAGGTCGGTGCTGGTCTCCTGGCACGGGTAGGTAATGACAGAACGAGAGGGAACGGCTTCAAGCTCCAACAGGGTAGGTTTAGACTGGACATTAGGAAAGAATGTTTCACAGAGGGAGTGGTCGGGCATTGGAACAGGCTACCCAGGGAGGTGGTCGAGTCACCATCCCTGGATGTGTTTAAGAACCGTTGAGATGTGGTGTTGGGGGATATGGTGTAGGGGAGAACTTTGTAGAGTAGGGTAGATGGTTGGACTCGATGATCCCAAGGGTCTCTTGCAACCTAGACGATTCTATGATTCTATGAAAAGCAGCCCCTTCCCCCGTTTCCCCTCCCGCCCTGGGGAGCTGGATCGGTGCAGCGGGACAGGAGGAAAAAAACGCAGCCCCGTTTTCCTGCAGGGACGCAAAGCTCCCCGATGTCTCTGTGGTGGATAAGGCGGCACCCCCGCCTGCCTTCCTGGACGCCGGCGGACTGGCTGCTGTCGCCCCCACGGCCCCCGGGGCCACGCGCAGAGCGCCGCGGCGTCCCTGGGGCTGGTTGCGGGGCGAACACCGGAGGTTTTTGGCGCCGAGGCGACGGCTGCGGCTGCCCGGACTGCGAGCGGGGACAGGGCAGAGAGCGGGAAGGCCTGCCCGCCGGTAAGTGGTCACGGTCCCTGGGTGGAGGGAAGCGGGCTGAGAGCGGTCACCGCTCATGGCCCCGGTGAGGTCTCAGAGGGGGACAAGGAAGGGGGCGTGGGCGCTGCCCGGTGCTTTCCGCCCGCTGCGGACCGGTCCGCAGCGATTTCTGGGCTGGCCGCCGTTTTCCCCCGGCCCCCTCCGGTTCCGGAGCGGCTCGGCCCGCCCATACCGCGCGCCCATTGGTCGCGGTGCCGTAAGCGGCGTCCGTCCTCCAGGAGCCCCCGTCCCATTGGTCGATCGCGCCGTCAATCTCCAGCGCCTCCCAGTCCGGCCAATCGGAGCGCGGCAGGCGATCCGACCAATCGGAGCGGGGCGGTCGCGTTGTGATTGGCTCGTCCTCCTGTCAATCCGCCCGGGGGGCGGTTGCCATGGTGAGGAAGCCCCGCCCGGTGGCGCATGCGCAGTAGTAAGGACGGCGCCGCCCTCACTACTGCGCATGCGCCACCGGGCGGGGCGTCCTCACCATGGCAACCGCCATTGACGTCCCACTCCGGCCAATCGGAGCGCGGCAGGCGATCCGACCAATCGGAGCGCGGCGGTCGCGTTGTGATTGGCTCGTCCTCCTGTCAATCCTCCCGGGGGCGGTTGCCATGGTGAGGAAGCCCCGCCTGGTCGCGCATGCGCAGTAGTAAGGGCGGCGCCGTGCTCGCTACTGCCGCCTTGTGGACAAAAATCGGTACTGCAGGTGGGGGGCGCGCATGCGCAGTGGAAAGAGTGGCGCCGCCCTCGCTGCTGCCGCCGCTTGTGGACAAAAAGCGGTACTGCAGGTACGGGGGTAGGGGGGTCCGGCCGCATGCGCAGTGGACGGGGCGGGGGGGGCGCTGCGCTCGCCGCTGCCGCCCGTGCCAGCAGAAACCGGCGCTGCAGCTCGGCGGATGCGGGGGGGGAAGGCGGAGCCCTGGGAGGTTCCATTTTCCCCAAATTGGGGAAAATTATTCAATTTGGGGTTTTTTTCGGTGCTTTTCCGCAACGGAAAAGACTTCAGGGTTTTGTTAGGGTTTTTCTTGCCCTTCCCCGCCGCCGGGGACGGCGCCCATGCGGGGGCTGACGCTGCAGAACCGTAAATTGAACCCCCAAATTGAACCCCGAACATGAATAACATTTTCCCCAATTTGGGGAAAAGGGAACCTTCCCCGGTCCCGCCTCCCCCCGCTCCCCGAGCCGCACCGCCGGTTTCTGCTGGCACGGGCGGCAGCGGCGGCGAGCGCAGCGCCCCCCTTTCTACTGGGCATGCGCGTCCCCCCCCCCCCCCCCCCCCCGCCCTGTACCTGCGTACCTGCAGTACCGCTTTTTGTCCACGAGGGGGCAGTAGCGAGCACGGCGCCGCCCTCACTACTGCGCATGCGCCACCGGGCGGGGCGTCCTCACCATGGCAACCGCCATTGACGTCCCACTCCGGCCAATCGGAGCGCGGCAGGCGATCCGACCAATCGGAGCGCGGCGGTCGCGTTGTGATTGGCTCGTCCTCCTGTCAATCCGCCCGGGGGGCGGTTGCCATGGTGAGGAAGCCCCGCCCAGTCGCGCATGCGCAGTAGTAAGGACGGCGCCGCCCTCACTACTGCGCATGCGCCACCGGGCGGGGCGTCCTCACCATGGCAACCGCCCCCTGGCGGATTGACAGGAGGACGAGCCAATCACAGCGCGACCGCCGCGCTCCGATTGGTCGGATCGCCTGCCGCGCTCCGATTGGCCGGGGTGGGAGGCGCTGAAGATTGACGGCGCGACCGACCAATGGAACGGGCTCCCCGAGGACGGAAGCCGCTTCCGGCGCCGTGACCAATGGGCGCGCCGCATGGGCGGGCCGAGCCGCTCCGGAAGCGGAGGGGGCCGGGGGAAAATGGCGGCGCGCGCAGAAGCGGCTGCGGCGCGGCGCGGCGCGGACCGCACCGCACCGGACCGGCGCGGGCGGAAAGCACCGGGCAGCCGGACAGCGTCGCGGTGCCGCTGGACAGCGTCGCGAGGCAGCTGGACTGCGTCGCGAGGCAGCTGGACAGCGTCGCGGCCAGCGGGGGGGCGCGGGGAAGGCGGCCGGGGTCCCGTGGCGGCTCCGAGGGGAGACGGCGTTGCGGGGGGGCGGGCTGAGGCGTCTGGGGAGGTGCTCGCGGCTCCTGGGGCTGGCAAACGGGCTCGCGTGGCTGGTGTTGGGGCTTCAGCCGGAGAGGGAGTCGTGTGGCTTTGGGCTGAGGGGCGGGGGTGGAGTCCGGCGTTTTGGGGACTCGAGCAGAGGCTCAGCGGCTGGGTTTTGGGGCTCGGAAGGGGGCAGTAAGTGATGCGGTTTGGGGGCGGAGAGCAGAAGCCGTTTTGGCTGGTTCTGCACGGGGGGTGGGCAGGAGGGCGTTGGGGGCTGCGGGGGAAAGCAGGGGCTGGGCGGGCTGCGGGGTGCTCAAACAGCAGGTGAGGTTTTCAAATCTGCAACTTGTAACTGTTGCAGCTTTGTTCTGGCTTCCTCCATTTTTGCAAAAGCTTCTGTTGCTAGACAGAGCATTCCTCTGTGTATCAGCTACTTGAGCTAGTTTATTTCAATGCGTCTGATCAGGTTTGTCTGTTCAGCAAAGTGGCATTTAAAGGTGACGTTTCACCGGATGCCAGCGGCTGTGCCTTATTTCCAGTATAAAGATGTATTCCCCAAATATCAGAGTGGGATATAACAACTGCAGCTGGTCAAAAGTAACACTGAAATGCAAAATTTAGAATTTCTTTTTTCCCATTGGCTCCTCCTCAGTATGAACACAAAGTTAATTTCTATTCTTAATTCCTATTTATGCTACATATATGAAGGATGAACGCGAGGAAAGGAGACCATAAAATACTGGCCTATTGCTATTTGTATGCTGCGCTTTGAACAGAAGAGACAAAACTGTCCTTTTTGTGAAATAATACTGGCTGTATCAGTGCCGTCCTCGTGTTTTTATTCAAAAATGTGAGATTTGTTGCCCCGAATGGTGAGAGTAGTTTTTGTTAATGGAAGTCGCAAGAGGTTCTGCCACCTTAAAAACCATAGAATCATAGAATGGTTAGAGTTGGAAGGGACCTTCAAGATCATCGTGTTGCAGCCCCCCTGCCTTGGGCAGGGACGCCTCCACTAGAGCGGGTTGCTCAAAGCCCCGTCCAGCCTGGCCTTAAACACTTCCAGGGATGGGGCATCCACAGCTTCCCCGGGCAACCTGTTCCAGTGCCTCACCACCCTCACGGTAAAGAATTTCCTCCTAACATCTAGTCTGAATCTCCCCTCTTCCGATTTAAAACCGTTACCCCTTGTCCTGTCGCTACCTTTCCCGACAGAGAGTCCCTCTCCGGCTCTCCCGTAGGCTCCCTTCAGATATTGGAAGGCTGCTCTGAGGTCTCCCCGGAGCCTTCTCTTCTCCAGGCTGAACAACCCCAGCTCTCTCAGTCTCTCTTCACAGGGGAGGTGCTCCGTCCCTCCGATGGTTTTCGTGGCCCTCCGCTGGGCCCCTTCCAACAGGTCCACGTCCTTCCCGTGTCGAGGACTCCAAAGCTGGACACCGTACGCCAGGTGGGGTCTCGCGCGCGCAGAGTAGAGGGGGGTAGAATCGCCTCCCGTGACCCGCTGGCCACGCTTCTCTTGATGCAGCCCAGGGTGGGGTTGGCTTTCTGGGCTGCCAGCGCGCGTTGCCGGCTCGTACTGACATGTAATAATGCTACTGACGTACCGTTAGCAGCCTCGTGTTAAAAGAAGCGAGAAGCTGTAATATCCTTAATTTAGACAGTTTTTACGTGAAATGGTGCATCCTCACTGTTTCGTCACTTTCAGGAGCGAGCAATTGACCGAGAGCAGGAGAGAGACCTTTTCCAGCAAGAGATAGGGAAGCCGGAACAACAGCTTAAGGTTCCACAAAGGATTCGGCCTGTCAGCGAGCATCAAACCGGAGAGGTAACGCGCGCTATTGCTTGTACTCAAGGGATCTAAATGGTACGCTGACAGCCGTTCGGATACCCTAGGGAAGCTGTTTTATGGTGTCCCTAACCTGCATCCGTTCGCAAGGCAGGAAAGGAAATCCCCCGAGATGCAAGGCTACGGTGTCGGGGGAACGTGGGGAAAGTGTGTTCTGGGTGTTTTTTGAGTCGGTCGGTTGGATGTTTTTAGTAGCAGACACACAGAAGCCTCGTAACTTTCAAAAAGACTCCCTCGCGTAACTTAATTTAGAAAATGGGGTTTTCAAAAGCCCGTGGAAACATTCAGGACTCCTGTAGCGATTCCCCCTGCTCTTGCGTCCTTTTGTGACATCCTGTTGGTAGCACGGGTACGGGCACCGCAGGAACGCGGTGACCAAGGGGTCACAGCCGAGACGTAGCGGCGCTCTCTGCGTGCGCCTCCCCGGGAGACGTCTGTCTCCCCTGAAACAATCTGGTGACCGCAGAAGGGCAGCTCGAGGAAGTCACAGCAACCTCTTAGGCCCAGCAAAAGCCAGAAAAGCGACAGCGGTGCAAACGCTGTGTGTTGTGAAGCTTTTTGCCTGTCTTGTTTGGTGACCTTTGGGTCAATTGAACTGCATTTTATTTTTTGGTGGGTTTTCTCCTGTCTTGCTTTTAGAGCAAGGCTGATATTTTTGCGTGATTCTCTCGCCCGATTTTCAGTCTTCAGCTTCTTCTCAGGTGGCACTGCGATTTTCAAAGAAAAGCTCTTCCTTTCGGTTCAGTTCAGTTGCTGTCGTTCGGTTCTTAAATGGTAGCAACGTTTAGTATTCTATATTAGATAGTTTATGACCACAGACAGTAATGGGACATACATGGATAGACGTGAAATGTAAGTTGTCAAAATATTTATTGCCTTACAATTCTCGGAGGTAGGGGTGTGTTTCCTGGGGTTTCAAAATCTATTTCACTAAAAAGGTTTGTAACAAATCCTGCAAAGTGTTCAGCCCGTACCGGGCGACCTGGCTGTCGTCAGCCTCTGCGTACAAGGAGTGGTGGGCCATTAGCCGAATGTGTGTTAACCGACACGCGTGGAGCAATTCCGCATCCGTCTGCTTCTGTGGCAAAGCGGGTGCCCGCTCCTGTCCTACGGACACGTTCCACAGAGGGGGGAGGCACAATTAGTTTTCCTGAATCCGGGATGTTCGTTTTGAGTTCGTTTTGTGATGCGTCTCCTCATAATTTGAGGCATGGGTAGCGTGTGAATTCCTAGTTAAAATTCTCACAGTTAAAAAGGCAAAACTTCTCCCGAGAAAAAAAATTTCAAATTTGATTGCATAATGAAACGAGGCCTGTTTTTCTGCACAGAAACGATTTGTGCAAATCGTCCTGAATTACAAGCGTGTATACCCAGATGTGTACACTCCAAGTTGGCAGATAGGCTGCAGCAGCAATGTAAAGCATGCTTTAAGGTGAAAGATGGCTGTAACTGTGATGAAAACTTTAAGGTTCGTACTAGATGCTTTTAAAGTAGGATTTT
This sequence comes from Numenius arquata, assembly GCF_964106895.1. Taxonomy (NCBI): domain Eukaryota; kingdom Metazoa; phylum Chordata; class Aves; order Charadriiformes; family Scolopacidae; genus Numenius; species Numenius arquata. The sequence goes on along the minus strand of NW_027415491.1, from coordinate 58,754 downwards.
TAACAGGCAGGCGCAGCGGCAATTTTAGAGCCGAGTGGTGCCGAATATTACCCATTTACAGACAGAATTCTCGGTACTGTCTTAGATTTACATCGAATTTCTATCAAATGAGCCACCTAGCCTTCCTATATAGTATATTTTGGTGCCCCGATATTACTTGGCGTATTTCATAAGTATACCTTTTATGGCCGTTTCTCGTGCTTTTCCGAGAGAGCTGCTTTACTTTTTCATAGTTGCACGGTTTTTGAATGCCTCTTCTGCCTTTCAGATCTTCTCTTTCTCCTACGCCTTAAATACTCGTACAAGAACGTGCAGAAAATGTTATGTGCAGCTGTAACGTGCTTTGGGGTTTTTTTTGGTAGGATGAAATGGAAATACTGGGACTGGCGATCCAGAAGTCTGAAGAAGCCACCGTAAAGGACCGTCCCAGTGACTACCGTCGAGTTAGGATTATTAAAAGCACCAAAGCGACACGCTCGTAGAGATGGGGACTACCTCTGGACACGTGTTAATCCCGGTCAGGTGTCCTCGGGATACAGATGGTCTGCGCTTCCTGCTCTGACAAGACAGAAGCGATGAGCTTCAGGATGAGCTCCTGAAGACAAGAAAGAGGCCAGGTGCCGGGGTTCTTGTCTCTTTCTTTGTTTGTTTGTTTGTTTGTTTTGGGCGGGGGGTGGCGGGCGGGCGGGCGGGCGTGTGGCTTCCAAAACAGGGTGCGCGGTTGACTGCAGGTGGCAGCCTGCAGAGCTCTTTTGCTGCCTGACCTCGCCTTTTCTTTGTCACTCCTCTTTCATGGCATCTGCGCTGAAAGCCGGGGCGGTCAACGAAGAGACGTGGACAAAACGGGACGAACCGGCGCCGCTTCTGCCTGTTTTCCAGGCTTTGCCACGAACCAAGGAGCATCATCAGCCTTGTCACTGGTGGCGGCGAGTCCTGAGGTGGCTTAGGTGAGTCGAGCCTTCCAGGAACGTCCGTTGTCCGTAGCCTACGGCGTGTCATTTGGACGTCAGTCGGAAGGAGGTTTCCCTTTCTGAAAGGGCACCGGTTTCTCGTGCCAAGCGGTTGCCTCTCCTGAAGTTCCCACGAGAGGGGATCCTCGGAGACGATGCGCTGGGCAGCAGAAGTCATCAGCGAGGAGACGTCGCGCGCTCTATTAAATAGGGACAAAAAGAAAGACGATGTCCTTCCAAAGGCCCGAGCGCGGCACCTCTTCCGACGGCCGATGGCATGGCCGGCCTTTGGGCTCTGGGTCCCCCGTAACAGCGGGGACACGGCCAAACCCTGTTCCTCTGCGTGTTCGGCACAGCCAAAAGCCTTGGCCGGTCCGCCGGTCGTTTTCGGTAGCCTGGTGGATCGCGGCACTGGGGTTTGGATTTCCCCCCGCCAAAAGTACAGCCGTTTGGGGAATCTCTTACCTTCCTGGTTTTTTCTATCGTAAAGGAGACTTTAAAAAAAGGGTTAAAGTCGTATAACGTGCAAACTGACTTGCAGGCTTTAAACGGCAACCGTCCACCGGCTGTAGCCTACAGCGTCTTAGGCGTCCCTAAGCGGCGAGGTATTTGTTCCAAATCTTTGAAAAGAGAGGCGACTGAAGGTAACGGGTTGGGTTTTTGGTTGGGTTTTTTTTCTAGTTTTTTTGTTTTTTGTTTTTTCCCCCCCCTTTTCTTTAGGCGGAGCGCTCTGAAGAACCTGATTTCTGCCTGGCTTTCAGCGTCGCGTTTCCCCGGCAGTGCGGTAGCATCTCTCTCGGGCAGTGCCGCCGGCCAGATGTCCCTCCTCCTTGGGTAGGAGAGAAAGCAGCCCCCGGTCAAATGACAACTGCGCGTTCTGGAGACGGAGAGCGCAACGGTGGGGGTTCGGAGCTGTGCCAGTTGAATTCGCGCCGAAGAAAAAGTCCGAGGCTTTTCTAGCGTGAGTATTTTTCTTGGCCGTATCTAAACGCGCGCAGAGCTTTCCAGCGGCAGGGAAAGGGAAGGGAGGAGGCGCTTCCCCCCAGCGGGCGGAGGGTTTGTTCCGCTGTTAGGCTGAGAAGGTGTTGCAAGTGGCACGGGTCAGTCTGAATAGGGACCTGAAGCGTCGGGATGGCTCCGGCTTTGGCAGGCCGTGCCGTCTTTGGAGCGGAGCTGTTTCCCCGCAATCCTCCTGTAGCTCAGCTCCTGTCCTGTCCCTCGGCCGGAGGGAATTCCTCTACTCTCTTCGGTGCTCTTTCGTTTGATGATGCTGATCTCCGGTTGGGGTTTGCTGTTTGTTTTGCAGGTGCCTCGTTGTCCGCGTCTCGTGCTGCTCGACAGATGCCCCGGCCCGGGTTTGCAGCCGGTGGTGGAGCCGCCTGAGGGGAAGGGGCCAGCCCTGGGTCTGGTCGTTCGGTGCATTTTTTGGGGCGAATTAAAAAAACCGGTGCGTGTGTGTGGGGGGTGGTGGTGTGATGATGTCATTTGGGGCAGCCGGATGTCAGCGGGGGAGCGACGGTGCGGCGGAGGAGCAGGTGAGTGGGGGTTAAGTGGGGTTCCCCCCACAAGAGGGTGGGTCACGGCCCCCAAACGCCTGAAAACTTGGTGCGGGGCAGGTGGTTGGGGTTTTGGGCGGTGGTGTTTAAAAAATGTTAAAAGCTGTATATGCGGGGGTGAGGCATTGGAGTAGAGAACAATCTCTCATTTTTCTGTGTGTTGAAAAATAATATTCCCTTACGTATATAAAAGGAGTTCAAAATACCAACCCGTATCTCTAAGGATTCTGTATTATTTAATGGGAGTTTAGACGACGGAAAGATTTTTTAAAAGATTTATTTATAAAGAGAGATTGAAGCGTCAAAGCGGATGTCTGGACAGGTCGCTAGTCCAATTGGATGTTGTCTATCTATCGTGCGTGTTAATCTGTAAGTCTAAACAGATGTGACTCTTAGCAGAGGTTCTGTCGAAGTGTATCAAGAGCATCCGTTTTCCCTAAGTCTTACCCACGGGTCGGTCAGTGCGGAGGCGTAAACGCCTGTGCTGTAGATGGTTCCAGACTGCAAAGAGAGCCTATCGCTAGAAGGGATTTCCAAACTGGCCCTCCCCTCTGCTCTCTCTTGCCGGCGTCCAAGCGCTTTCAAAAGCGCTTTAAGCAGGAGTGTTGATTCCCAGGAGGATAGGGAAGCTCTACAGAGAGACTTAGGTAGATTGGATCGTTGGGCCAACATCAGTGGTATGAGTTTCAACAAGGGCGAGCGCCAGGTTCTGCGCGTGGGCCACAATAACCCCGAGCAGCGCTACAGGCTTGGGGAAACGTGGCTGGAAAACCACCTGGAAGAAAGAGACCTGGGGGTTCTAATGGACAAGCGGCTGAACGTGAGCCGGCAGTGTGCCCAGGTGGCCACGAAAGCCAACGGCATCCTGGCTTGTATTAGAAACAGCGTGAGCAGCAGAAGTAGGGAGGCGATTGTGCCCCTGTACTCGGCACTGGTGAGGCCACACCTGGAGTATTGCGTCCGGTTTTGGGCACCTCAATCCAAGAGAGATGTCGAGGTGCTGGAGCGAGTGCAGAGGAGGGCAACGAAGCTGGTGAAGGGCCTGGAAAACAAATCCTATGAAGAGCGGTTGAAGGAGCTGGGACTGTTTAGTATGAGGAAGAGGGGGCTGAGGGGAGACCTCGTCACTCTCTAAACCTACTTGAAAGGACACTGTAGAGAGGTCGGTGCTGGTCTCCTGGCACGGGTAGGTAATGACAGAACGAGAGGGAACGGCTTCAAGCTCCAACAGGGTAGGTTTAGACTGGACATTAGGAAAGAATGTTTCACAGAGGGAGTGGTCGGGCATTGGAACAGGCTACCCAGGGAGGTGGTCGAGTCACCATCCCTGGATGTGTTTAAGAACCGTTGAGATGTGGTGTTGGGGGATATGGTGTAGGGGAGAACTTTGTAGAGTAGGGTAGATGGTTGGACTCGATGATCCCAAGGGTCTCTTGCAACCTAGACGATTCTATGATTCTATGAAAAGCAGCCCCTTCCCCCGTTTCCCCTCCCGCCCTGGGGAGCTGGATCGGTGCAGCGGGACAGGAGGAAAAAAACGCAGCCCCGTTTTCCTGCAGGGACGCAAAGCTCCCCGATGTCTCTGTGGTGGATAAGGCGGCACCCCCGCCTGCCTTCCTGGACGCCGGCGGACTGGCTGCTGTCGCCCCCACGGCCCCCGGGGCCACGCGCAGAGCGCCGCGGCGTCCCTGGGGCTGGTTGCGGGGCGAACACCGGAGGTTTTTGGCGCCGAGGCGACGGCTGCGGCTGCCCGGACTGCGAGCGGGGACAGGGCAGAGAGCGGGAAGGCCTGCCCGCCGGTAAGTGGTCACGGTCCCTGGGTGGAGGGAAGCGGGCTGAGAGCGGTCACCGCTCATGGCCCCGGTGAGGTCTCAGAGGGGGACAAGGAAGGGGGCGTGGGCGCTGCCCGGTGCTTTCCGCCCGCTGCGGACCGGTCCGCAGCGATTTCTGGGCTGGCCGCCGTTTTCCCCCCGGCCCCCTCCGGTTCCGGAGCGGCTCGGCCCGCCCATACCGCGCGCCCATTGGTCGCGGTGCCGTAAGCGGCGTCCGTCCTCCAGGAGCCCCCGTCCCATTGGTCGATCGCGCCGTCAATCTCCAGCGCCTCCCAGTCCGGCCAATCGGAGCGCGGCAGGCGATCCGACCAATCGGAGCGGGGCGGTCGCGTTGTGATTGGCTCGTCCTCCTGTCAATCCGCCCGGGGGGCGGTTGCCATGGTGAGGAAGCCCCGCCCGGTGGCGCATGCGCAGTAGTAAGGACGGCGCCGCCCTCACTACTGCGCATGCGCCACCGGGCGGGGCGTCCTCACCATGGCAACCGCCATTGACGTCCCACTCCGGCCAATCGGAGCGCGGCGGGCGATCCGACCAATCGGAGCGCGGCGGTCGCGTTGTGATTGGCTCGTCCTCCTGTCAATCCTCCCGGGGGCGGTTGCCATGGTGAGGAAGCCCCGCCTGGTCGCGCATGCGCAGTAGTAAGGGCGGCGCCGTGCTCGCTACTGCCGCCTTGTGGACAAAAATCGGTACTGCAGGTGGGGGGGGCGCGCATGCGCAGTGGAAAGAGTGGCGCCGCCCTCGCTGCTGCCGCCGCTTGTGGACAAAAAGCGGTACTGCAGGTACGGGGGTAGGGGGGTCCGGCCGCATGCGCAGTGGACGGGGGGGGGGGGGGGCGCTGCGCTCGCCGCTGCCGCCCGTGCCAGCAGAAACCGGCGCTGCAGCTCGGCGGATGCGGGGGGGGAAGGCGGAGCCCTGGGAGGTTCCATTTTCCCCAAATTGGGGAAAATTATTCAATTTGGGGTTTTTTTCGGTGCTTTTCCGCAACGGAAAAGACTTCAGGGTTTTGTTAGGGTTTTTCTTGCCCTTCCCCGCCGCCGGGGACGGCGCCCATGCGGGGGCTGACGCTGCAGAACCGTAAATTGAACCCCCAAATTGAACCCCGAACATGAATAACATTTTCCCTAATTTGGGGAAAAGGGAACCTTCCCCGGTCCCGCCTCCCCCCGCTCCCCGAGCCGCACCGCCGGTTTCTGCTGGCACGGGCGGCAGCGGCGGCGAGCGCAGCGCCCCCCTTTCTACTGGGCATGCGCGTCCCCCCCCCCCCCCCGCCCTGTACCTGCGTACCTGCAGTACCGCTTTTTGTCCACGAGGGGGCAGTAGCGAGCACGGCGCCGCCCTCACTACTGCGCATGCGCCACCGGGCGGGGCGTCCTCACCATGGCAACCGCCATTGACGTCCCACTCCGGCCAATCGGAGCGCGGCAGGCGATCCGACCAATCGGAGCGCGGCGGTCGCGTTGTGATTGGCTCGTCCTCCTGTCAATCCGCCCGGGGGGCGGTTGCCATGGTGAGGAAGCCCCGCCCGGTCGCGCATGCGCAGTAGTAAGGACGCCGCCGCCCTCACTACTGCGCATGCGCCACCGGGCGGGGCGTCCTCACCATGGCAACCGCCCCCTGGCGGATTGACAGGAGGACGAGCCAATCACAGCGCGACCGCCGCGCTCCGATTGGTCGGATCGCCTGCCGCGCTCCGATTGGCCGGGGTGGGAGGCGCTGAAGATTGACGGCGCGACCGACCAATGGGACGGGCTCCCCGAGGACGGAAGCCGCTTCCGGCGCCGTGACCAATGGGCGCGCCGCATGGGCGGGCCGAGCCGCTCCGGAAGCGGAGGGGGCCGGGGGAAAATGGCGGCGCGCGCAGAAGCGGCTGCGGCGCGGCGCGGCGCGGCGCGGACCGCACCGCACCGGACCGGCGCGGGCGGAAAGCACCGGGCAGCCGGACAGCGTCGCGGTGCCGCTGGACAGCGTCGCGGTGCCGCTGGACAGCGTCGCGAGGCAGCTGGACAGCGTCGCGAGGCAGCTGGACAGCGTCGAGGCCAGCGGGGGGGCGCGGGGAAGGCGGCCGGGGTCCCGAGGCGGCTCCGAGGGGAGACGGCGTTGCGGGGGGGCGGGCTGAGGCGTCTGGGGAGGTGCTCGCGGCTCCTGGGGCTGGCAAACGGGCTCGCGTGGCTGGTGTTGGGGCTTCAGCCGGAGAGGGAGTCGTGTGGCTTTGGGCTGAGGGGCGGGGGTGGAGTCCGGCGTTTTGGGGACTTGAGCAGAGGCTCAGCGGCTGGGTTTTGGGGCTCGGAAGGGGGCAGTAAGTGATGCGGTTTGGGGGCGGAGAGCAGAAGCCGTTTTGGCTGGTTCTGCAGGGGGGGTGGGCAGGAGGGCGTTGGGGGCTGCGGGGGAAAGCAGGGGCTGGGCGGGCTGCGGGGTGCTCAAACAGCAGGTGAGGTTTTCAAATCTGCAACTTGTAACTGTTGCAGCTTTGTTCTGGCTTCCTCCATTTTTGCAAAAGCTTCTGTTGCTAGACAGAGCATTCCTCTGTGTATCAGCTACTTGAGCTAGTTTATTTCAATGCGTCTGATCAGGTTTGTCTGTTCAGCAAAGTGGCATTTAAAGGTGACGTTTCACCGGATGCCAGCGGCTGTGCCTTATTTCCAGTATAAAGATGTATTCCCCAAATATCAGAGTGGGATATAACAACTGCAGCTGGTCAAAAGTAACACTGAAATGCAAAATTTAGAATTTCTTTTTTCCCATTGGCTCCTCCTCAGTATGAACACAAAGTTAATTTCTATTCTTAATTCCTATTTATGCTACATATATGAAGGATGAACGCGAGGAAAGGAGACCATAAAATACTGGCCTATTGCTATTTGTATGCTGCGCTTTGAACAGAAGAGACAAAACTGTCCTTTTTGTGAAATAATACTGGCTGTATCAGTGCCGTCCTCGTGTTTTTATTCAAAAATGTGAGATTTGTTGCCCCGAATGGTGAGAGTAGTTTTTGTTAATGGAAGTCGCAAGAGGTTCTGCCACCTTAAAAACCATAGAATCATAGAATGGTTAGAGTTGGAAGGGACCTTCAAGATCATCGTGTTGCAGCCCCCCTGCCTTGGGCAGGGACGCCTCCACTAGAGCGGGTTGCTCAAAGCCCCGTCCAGCCTGGCCTTAAACACTTCCAGGGATGGGGCATCCACAGCTTCCCCGGGCAACCTGTTCCAGTGCCTCACCACCCTCACGGTAAAGAATTTCCTCCTAACATCTAGTCTGAATCTCCCCTCTTCCGATTTAAAACCGTTACCCCTTGTCCTGTCGCTACCTTTCCCGACAGAGAGTCCCTCTCCGGCTCTCCCGTAGGCTCCCTTCAGATATTGGAAGGCTGCTCTGAGGTCTCCCCGGAGCCTTCTCTTCTCCAGGCTGAACAACCCCAGCTCTCTCAGTCTCTCTTCACAGGGGAGGTGCTCCGTCCCTCCGATGGTTTTCGTGGCCCTCCGCTGGGCCCCTTCCAACAGGTCCACGTCCTTCCCGTGTCGAGGACTCCAAAGCTGGACACCGTACGCCAGGTGGGGTCTCGCGCGCGCAGAGTAGAGGGGGGTAGAATCGCCTCCCGTGACCCGCTGGCCACGCTTCTCTTGATGCAGCCCAGGGTGGGGTTGGCTTTCTGGGCTGCCAGCGCGCGTTGCCGGCTCGTACTGACATGTAATAATGCTACTGACGTACCGTTAGCAGCCTCGTGTTAAAAGAAGCGAGAAGCTGTAATATCCTTAATTTAGACAGTTTTTACGTGAAATGGTGCATCCTCACTGTTTCGTCACTTTCAGGAGCGAGCAATTGACCGAGAGCAGGAGAGAGACCTTTTCCAGCAAGAGATAGGGAAGCCGGAACAACAGCTTAAGGTTCCACAAAGGATTCGGCCTGTCAGCGAGCATCAAACCGGAGAGGTAACGCGCGCTATTGCTTGTACTCAAGGGATCTAAATGGTACGCTGACAGCCGTTCGGATACCCTAGGGAAGCTGTTTTATGGTGTCCCTAACCTGCATCCGTTCGCAAGGCAGGAAAGGAAATCCCCCGAGATGCAAGGCTACGGTGTCGGGGGAACGTGGGGAAAGTGTGTTCTGGGTGTTTTTTGAGTCGGTCGGTTGGATGTTTTTAGTAGCAGACACACAGAAGCCTCGTAACTTTCAAAAAGACTCCCTCGCGTAACTTAATTTAGAAAATGGGGTTTTCAAAAGCCCGTGGAAACATTCAGGACTCCTGTAGCGATTCCCCCTGCTCTTGCGTCCTTTTGTGACATCCTGTTGGTAGCACGGGTACGGGCACCGCAGGAACGCAGTGACCAAGGGGTCACAGCCGAGACGTAGCGGCGCTCTCTGCGTGCGCCTCCCCGGGAGACGTCTGTCTCCCCTGAAACAATCTGGTGACCGCAGAAGGGCAGCTCGAGGAAGTCACAGCAACCTCTTAGGCCCAGCAAAAGCCAGAAAAGCGACAGCGGTGCAAACGCTGTGTGTTGTGAAGCTTTTTGCCTGTCTTGTTTGGTGACCTTTGGGTCAATTAAACTGCATTTTATTTTTTGGTGGGTTTTCTCCTGTCTTGCTTTTAGAGCAAGGCTGATATTTTTGCGTGATTCTCTCGCCCGATTTTCAGTCTTCAGCTTCTTCTCAGGTGGCACTGCGATTTTCAAAGAAAAGCTCTTCCTTTCGGTTCAGTTCAGTTGCTGTCGTTCGGTTCTTAAATGGTAGCAACGTTTAGTATTCTATATTAGATAGTTTATGACCACAGACAGTAATGGGACATACATGGATAGACGTGAAATGTAAGTTGTCAAAATATTTATTGCCTTACAATTCTCGGAGGTAGGGGTGTGTTTCCTGGGGTTTCAAAATCTATTTCACTAAAAAGGTTTGTAACAAATCCTGCAAAGTGTTCAGCCCGTACCGGGCGACCTGGCTGTCGTCAGCCTCTGCGTACAAGGAGTGGTGGGCCATTAGCCGAATGTGTGTTAACCGACACGCGTGGAGCAATTCCGCATCCGTCTGCTTCTGTGGCAAAGCGGGTGCCCGCTCCTGTCCTACGGACACGTTCCACAGAGGGGGGAGGCACAATTAGTTTTCCTGAATCCGGGATGTTCGTTTTGAGTTCGTTTTGTGATGCGTCTCCTCATAATTTGAGGCATGGGTAGCGTGTGAATTCCTAGTTAAAATTCTCACAGTTAAAAAGGCAAAACTTCTCCCGAGAAAAAAAATTTCAAATTTGATTGCATAATGAAACGAGGCCTGTTTTTCTGCACAGAAACGATTTGTGGGAATCGTCCTGAATTACAAGCGTGTATACCCAGATGTGTACACTCCAAGTTGGCAGATAGGCTGCAGCAGCAATGTAAAGCATGCTTTAAGGTGAAAGATGGCTGTAACTGTGATGAAAACTTTAAGGTTCGTACTAGATGCTTTTAAAGTAGGATTTTTCACAGGCAGGCGCAGCGGCAATTTTAGAGCCGAGTGGTGCCGAATATTACCCATTTACAGACAGAATTCTCGGTACTGTCTTAGATTTACATCGAATTTCTATCAAATGAGCCACCTAGCCTTCCTATATAGTATATTTTGGTGCCCCGATATTACTTGGCGTATTTCATAAGTATACCTTTTATGGCCGTTTCTCGTGCTTTTCCGAGAGAGCTGCTTTACTTTTTCATAGTTGCACGGTTTTTGAATGCCTCTTCTGCCTTTCAGATCTTCTCTTTCTCCTACGCCTTAAATACTCGTACAAGAACAGGCAGAAAATGTTATGTGCAGCTGTAACGTGCTTTGGGGTTTTTTTTGGTAGGATGAAATGGAAATACTGGGACTGGCGATCCAGAAGTCTGAAGAAGCCACCGTAAAGGACCGTCCCAGTGACTACCGTCGAGTTAGGATTATTAAAAGCACCAAAGCGACACGCTCGTAGAGATGGGGACTACCTCTGGACACGTGTTAATCGCGGTCAGGTGTCCTCGGGATACAGATGGTCTGCGCTTCCTGCTCTGACAAGACAGAAGCGATGAGCTTCAGGATGAGCTCCTGAAGACAAGAAAGAGGCCAGGTGCCGGGGTTCTTGTCTCTTTGTTTGTTTGTTTGTTTGTTTGTTTGTTTGTTTGTTTTGGGCGGGGGGTGGCGGGCGGGCGGGCGTGTGGCTTCCAAAACAGGGTGCGCGGTTGACTGCAGGTGGCAGCCTGCAGAGCTCTTTTGCTGCCTGACCTCGCCTTTTCTTTGTCACTCCTCTTTCATGGCATCTGCGCTGAAAGCCGGGGCGGTCAACGAAGAGACGTGGACAAAACGGGACGAACCGGCGCCGCTTCTGCCTGTTTTCCAGGCTTTGCCACGAACCAAGGAGCATCATCAGCCTCGTCACTGGTGGCGGCGAGTCCTGAGGTGGCTTAGGTGAGTCGAGCCTTCCAGGAACGTCCGTTGTCCGTAGCCTACGGCGTGTCATTTGGACGTCAGTCGGAAGGAGGTTTCCCTTTCTGAAAGGGCACCGGTTTCTCGTGCCAAGCGGTTGCCTCTCCTGAAGTTCCCACGAGAGGGGATCCTCGGAGACGATGCGCTGGGCAGCAGAAGTCATCAGCGAGGAGACGTCGCGCGCTCTATTAAATAGGGACAAAAAGAAAGACGATGTCCTTCCAAAGGCCCGAGCGCGGCACCTCTTCCGACGGCCGATGGCATGGCCGGCCTTTGGGCTCTGGGTCCCCCGTAACAGCGGGGACACGGCCAAACCCTGTTCCTCTGCGTGTTCGGCACAGCCAAAAGCCTTGGCCGGTCCGCCGGTCGTTTTCGGTAGCCTGGTGGATCGCGGCACCGGGGATTGGATTTCCCCCCGCCAAAAGTACAGCCGTTTGGGGAATCTCTTACCTTCCTGGTTTTTTCTATCGTAAAGGAGACTTTAAAAAAAGGGTTAAAGTCGTATAACGTGCAAACTGACTTGCAGGCTTTAAACGGCAACCGTCCACCGGCTGTAGCCTACAGCGTCTTAGGCGTCCCTAAGCGGCGAGGTATTTGTTCCAAATCTTTGAAAAGAGAGGCGACTGAAGGTAACGGGTTGGGTTTTTGGTTGGGTTTTTTTTCTAGTTTTTTTGTTTTTTGTTTTTTCCCCCCCCTTTTCTTTAGGCGGAGCGCTCTGAAGAACCTGATTTCTGCCTGGCTTTCAGCGTCGCGTTTCCCCGGCAGTGCGGTAGCATCTCTCTCGGGCAGTGCCGCCGGCCAGATGTCCCTCCTCCTTGGGTAGGAGAGAAAGCAGCCCCCGGTCAAATGACAACTGCGCGTTCTGGAGACGGAGAGCGCAACGGTGGGGGTTCGGAGCTGTGCCAGTTGAATTAGCGCCGAAGAAAAAGTCCGAGGCTTTTCTAGCGTGAGTATTTTTCTTGGCCGTATCTAAACGCGCGCAGAGCTTTCCAGCGGCAGGGAAAGGGAAGGGAGGAGGCGCTTCCCCCCAGCGGGCGGAGGGTTTGTTACGCTGTTAGGCTGAGAAGGTGTTGCAAGTGGCACGGGTCAGTCTGAATAGGGACCTGAAGCGTCGGGATGGCTCCGGCTTTGGCAGGCCGTGCCGTCTTTGGAGCGGAGCTGTTTCCCCGCAATCCTCCTGTAGCTCAGCTCCTGTCCTGTCCCTCGGCCGGAGGGAATTCCTCTACTCTCTTCGGTGCTCTTTCGTTTGATGATGCTGATCTCCGGTTGGGGTTTGCTGTTTGTTTTGCAGGTGCCTCGTTGTCCGCGTCTCGTGCTGCTCGACAGATGCCCCGGCCCGGGTTTGCAGCCGGTGGTGGAGCCGCCTGAGGGGAAGGGGCCAGCCCTGGGTCTGGTCGTTCGGTGCATTTTTTGGGGCGAATTAAAAAAACCGGTGCGTGTGTGTGGGGGGTGGTGGTGTGATGATGTCATTTGGGGCAGCCGGATGTCAGCGGGGGAGCGACGGTGCGGCGGAGGAGCAGGTGAGTGGGGGTTAAGTGGGGTTCCCCCCACAAGAGGGTGGGTCACGGCCCCCAAACGCCTGAAAACTTGGTGCGGGGCAGGTGGTTGGGGTTTTGGGCGGTGGTGTTTAAAAAATGTTAAAAGCTGTATATGCGGGGGTGAGGCATTGGAGTAGAGAACAATCTCTCATTTTTCTGTGTGTTGAAAAATAATATTCCCTTACGTATATAAAAGGAGTTCAAAATACCAACCCGTATCTCTAAGGATTCTGTATTATTTAATGGGAGTTTAGACGACGGAAAGATTTTTTAAAAGATTTATTTATAAAGAGAGATTGAAGCGTCAAAGCGGATGTCTGGACAGGTCGCTAGTCCAATTGGATGTTGTCTATCTATCGTGCGTGTTAATCTGTAAGTCTAAACAGATGTGACTCTTAGCAGAGGTTCTGTCGAAGTGTATCAAGAGCATCCGTTTTCCCTAAGTCTTACCCACGGGTCGGTCAGTGCGGAGGCATAAACGCCTGTGCTGTAGATGGTTCCAGACTGCAAAGAGAGCCTATCGCTAGAAGGGATTTCCAAACTGGCCCTCCCCTCTGCTCTCTCTTGCCGGCGTCCAAGCGCTTTCAAAAGCGCTTTAAGCAGGAGTGTTGATTCCCAGGAGGATAGGGAAGCTCTACAGAGAGACTTAGGTAGATTGGATCGTTGGGCCAACATCAGTGGTATGAGTTTCAAGAAGGGCAAGTGCCAGGTTCTGCGCGTGGGCCACAATAACCCCGAGCAGCGCTACAGGCTTGGGGAAACGTGGCTGGAAAACCACCTGGAAGAAAGAGACCTGGGGGTGCTAATGGACAAGCGGCTGAACGTGAGCCGGCAGTGTGCCCAGGTGGCCACGAAAGCCAACGGCATCCTGGCTTGTATTAGAAACAGCGTGAGCAGCAGAAGTAGGGAGGCGATTGTGCCCCTGTACTCGGCACTGGTGAGGCCGCACCTGGAGTATTGCGTCCGGTTTTGGGCACCTCAATCCAAGAGAGATGTCGAGGTGCTGGAGCGAGTGCAGAGGAGGGCAACGAAGCTGGTGAAGGGCCTGGAAAACAAATCCTATGAAGAGCGGTTGAAGGAGCTGGGACTGTTTAGTATGAGGAAGAGGGGGCTGAGGGGAGACCTCGTCACTCTCTTAACACTACTTGAAAGGACACTGTAGAGAGGTCGGTGCTGGTCTCCTGGCACAGGTAGGTAACGACAGAACGAGAGGGAACGGCTTCAAGCTCCAACAGGGTAGGTTTAGACTGGACATTAGGAAAGAATGTTTCACAGAGGGAGTGGTCGGGCATTGGAACAGGCTACCCAGGGAGGTGGTCGAGTCACCATCCCTGGATGTGTTTAAGAACCGTCGAGATGTGGTGTTGGGGGATATGGTGTAGGGGAGAACTTTGTAGAGTAGGGTAGATGGTTGGACTCGATGATGCCAAGGGTCTCTTGCAACCTAGACGATTCTATGATTCTATGAAAAGCAGCCCCTTCCCCCGTTTCCCCTCCCGCCCTGGGGAGCTGGATCGGTGCAGCGGGACAGGAGGAAAAAAACGCAGCCCCGTTTTCCTGCAGGGACGCAAAGCTCCCCGATGTCTCTGTGGTGGATAAGGCGGCACCCCCGCCTGCCTTCCTGGACGCCGGCGGACTGGCTGCTGTCGCCCCCACAGCCCCCGGGGCCACGCGCAGAGCGCCGCGGCGTCCCTGGGGCTGGTTGCGGGGCGAACACCGGAGGTTTTTGGCGCCGAGGCGACGGCTGCGGCTGCCCGGACTGCGAGCGGGGACAGGGCAGAGAGCGGGAAGGCCTGCCCGCCGGTAAGTGGTCACGGTCCCTGGGTGGAGGGAAGCGGGCTGAGAGCGGTCACCGCTCATGGCCCCGGTGAGGTCTCAGAGGGGGACAAGGAAGGGGGCGTGGGCGTGGGCGCTGTCCGGCTGCCCGGTGCTTTCCGGCCGCTGCGGACCGGTCCGCAGCGATTTCTGGGCTGGCCGCCGTTTTCCCCCGGCCCCCTCCGGTTCCGGAGCGGCTCGGCCCGCCCATACCGCGCGCCCATTGGTCGCGGTGCCGTAAGCGGCGTCCGTCCTCTAGGAGCCCCCGTCCCATTGGTCGATCGCGCCGTCAATCTCCAGCGCCTCCCAGTCCGGCCAATCGGAGCGCGGCAGGCGATCCGACCAATCGGAGCGGGGCGGTCGCGTTGTGATTGGCTCGTCCTCCTGTCAATCCGCCCGGGGGCGGTTGCCATGGTGAGGAAGCCCCGCCTGGTCGCGCATGCGCAGTAGTAAGGACGGCGCCGCCCTCACTACTGCGCATGCGCCACAGGGCGGGGCGTCCTCACCATGGCAACCGCCCCCTGGCGGATTGACAGGAGGACGAGCCAATCACAGCGCGACCGCCGCGCTCCGATTGGTCGGATCGCCTGCCGCGCTCCGATTGGCCGGGGTGGGAGGCGCTGAAGATTGACGGCGCGACCGACCAATGGGACGGGCTCCCCGAGGACGGAAGCCGCTTCCGGCGCCGTGACCAATGGGCGCGCCGCATGGGCGGGCCGAGCCGCTCCGGAAGCGGAGGGGGCCGGGGGAAAATGGCGGCGCGCGCGGAAGCGGCTGCGGCGCGGCGCGGACCGGACCGCACCGCACCGCACCGGACCGGCGCGGGCGGAAAGCACCGGGCAGCCGGACAGCGTCGCGGTGCCGCTGGGCAGCGTCGCGAGGCAGCTGGACAGCGTCGAGGCCAGCGGGGGGGCGCGGGGAAGGCGGCCGGGGTCCCGAGGCGGCTCCGAGGGGAGACGGCGTTGCGGGGGGGCGGGCTGAGGCGTCTGGGGAGGTGCTCGCGGCTCCCGGGGCTGGCAAACGGGCTCGCGTGGCTGGTAAACGGGCTCGCGTGGCTGGTGTTGGGGCTTCAGCCGGAGAGGGAGTCGTGTGGCTTTGGGCTGAGGGGCGGGGGTGGAGTCCGGCGTTTTGGGGACTTGCGCAGAGGCTCAGCGGCTGGGTTTTGGGGCTCGGAAGGGGGCAGTAAGTGATGCGGTTTGGGGGCGGAGAGCAGAAGCCGTTTTGGCTGGTTCTGCAGGGGGGGTGGGCAGGAGGGTGTTGGGGGCTGCGGGGGAAAGCAGGGGCTGGGCGGGCTGCGGGGTGCTCAAACAGCAGGTGAGGTTTTCAAATCTGCAACTTGTAACTGTTGCAGCTTTGTTCTGGCTTCCTCCATTTTTGCAAAAGCTTCTGTTGCTAGACAGAGCATTCCTCTGTGTATCAGCTACTTGAGCTAGTTTATTTCAATGCGTCTGATCAGGTTTGTCTGTTCAGCAAAGTGGCATTTAAAGGTGACGTTTCACCGGATGCCAGCGGCTGTGCCTTATTTCCAGTATAAAGATGTATTCCCCAAATATCAGAGTGGGATATAACAACTGCAGCTGGTCAAAAGTAACACTGAAATGCAAAATTTAGAATTTCTTTTTTCCCATTGGCTCCTCCTCAGTACGAACACAAAGTTAATTTCTATTCTTAATTCCTATTTATGCTACATATATGAAGGATGAACGCGAGGAAAGGAGACCATAAAATACTGGCCTATTGCTATTTGTATGCTGCGCTTTGAACAGAAGAGACAAAACTGTCCTTTTTGTGAAATAATACTGGCTGTATCAGTGCCGTCCTCGTGTTTTTATTCAAAAATGTGAGATTTGTTGCCCCGAATGGTGAGAGTAGTTTTTGTTAATGGAAGTCGCAAGAGGTTCTGCCACCTTAAAAACCATAGAATCGTAGAATGGTTAGAATTGGAAGGGACCTTCAAGATCATGGTGTTGCAGCCCCCCTGCCTTGGGCAGGGACGCCTCCACTAGAGCGGGTTGCTCAAAGCCCCGTCCAGCCTGGCCTTAAACACTTCCAGGGATGGGGCATCCACAGCTTCCCCGGGCAACCTGTTCCAGTGCCTCACCACCCTCACGGTAAAGAATTTCCTCCTAATATCTAGTCTGAATCTCCCCTCTTCCGATTTAAAATCGTTACCCCTTGTCCTGTCGCTACCTTTCCCGACAGAGAGTCCCTCTCCGGCTCTCCCGTAGGCTCCCTTCAGATATTGGAAGGCTGCTCTGAGGTCTCCCCGGAGCCTTCTCTTCTCCAGGCTGAACAACCCCAGCTCTCTCAGTCTCTCTTCACAGGGGAGGTGCTCCGTCCCTCCGATGGTTTTCGTGGCCCTCCGCTGGGCCCCTTCCAACAGGTCCACGTCCTTCCCGTGTCGAGGACTCCAAAGCTGGACACCGTACGCCAGGTGGGGTCTCGCGCGCGCAGAGTAGAGGGGGGTAGAATCGCCTCCCGTGACCCGCTGGCCACGCTTCTCTTGATGCAGCCCAGGGTGGGGTTGGCTTTCTGGGCTGCCAGCGCGCGTTGCCGGCTCGTACTGACGTGTAATAATGCTACTGACGTACCCTTACCAGCCTCGTGTTAAAAGAAGCAAGAAGCTGTAATATCCTTAATTTAGACAGTTTTTACGTGAAATGGTGCATCCTCACTGTTTTGTCACTTTCAGGAGCGAGCAATTGACCGAGAGCACGAGAGAGACCTTTTCCAGCAAGAGATAGGGAAGCCGGAACAACAGCTTAAGGTTCCACAAAGGATTCGGCCTGTCAGCGAGCATCAAACCGGAGAGGTAACGCGCGCTATTGCTTGTACTCAAGGGATCTAAATGGTACGCTGACAGCCGTTCGGATACCCTAGGGAAGCTGTTTTATGGTGTCCCTAACCTGCATCCGTTCGCAAGGCAGGAAAGGAAATCCCCCGAGATGAAAGGCTACGGTGTCGGGGGAACGTGGGGAAAGTGTGTTCTGGGTGTTTTTTGAGTCGGTCGGTTGGATGTTTTTAGTAGCAGACACACAGAAGCCTCGTAACTTTCAAAAAGACTCCCTCGCGTAACTTAATTTAGAAAATGGGGTTTTCAAAAGCCCGTGGAAACATTCAGGACTCCTGTAGCGATTCCCCCTGCTCTTGCGTCCTTTTGTGACATCCTGTTGGTAGCACGGGTACGGGCACCGCAGGAACGCAGTGACCAAGGGGTCACAGCCGAGACGTAGCGGCGCTCTCTGCGTGCGCCTCCCCGGGAGACGTCTGTCTCCCCTGAAACAATCTGGTGACCGCAGAAGGGCAGCTCGAGGAAGTCACAGCAACCTCTTAGGCCCAGCAAAAGCCAGAAAAGCGACAGCGGTGCAAACGCTGTGTATTGTGAAGCTTTTTGCCTGTTTTGTTTGGTGACCTTTGGGTCAATTAAACTGCATTTTATTTTTTGGTGGGTTTTCTCCTGTCTTGCTTTTAGAGCAAGGCTGATATTTTTGCGTGATTCTCTCGCCCGATTTTCAGTCTTCAGCTTCTTCTCAGGTGGCACTGCGATTTTCAAAGAAAAGCTCTTCCTTTCGGTTCAGTTCAGTTGCTGTCGTTCGGTTCTTAAATGGTAGCAACGTTTAGTATTCTATATTAGATAGTTTATGACCACAGACAGTAATGGGACATACATGGATAGACGTGAAATGTAAGTTGTCAAAATATTTATTGCCCTACAATTCTCGGAGGTAGGGGTGTGTTTCCTGGGGTTTCAAAATCTATTTCACTAAAAAGGTTTGTAACAAATCCTGCAAAGTGTTCAGCCCGTACCGGGCGACCTGGCTGTCGTCAGCCTGTGCGTACAAGGAGTGGTGGGCCATTAGCCGAATGTGTGTTAACCGACACGCGTGGAGCAATTCCGCATCCGTCTGCTTCTGTGGCAAAGCGGGTGCCCGCTCCTGTCCTACGGACACGTTCCACAGAGGGGGGAGGCACAATTAGTTTTCCTGAATCCGGGATGTTCGTTTTGAGTTCGTTTTGTGATGCGTCTCCTCATAATTTGAGGCATGGGCAGCGTGTGAATTCCTAGTTAAAATTCTCACAGTTAAAAAGGCAAAACTTCTCCCGAGAAAAAAAATTTCAAATTTGATTGCATAATGAAACGAGGCCTGTTTTTCTGCACAGAAACGATTTGTGGGAATCGTCCTGAATTACAAGCGTGTATACCCAGATGTGTACACTCCAAGTTGGCAGATAGGCTGCAGCAGCAATGTAAAGCATGCTTTAAGGTGAAAGATGGCTGTAACTGTGATGAAAACTTTAAGGTTCGTACTAGATGCTTTTAAAGTAGGATTTTTCACAGGCAGGCGCAGCGGCAATTTTAGAGCCGAGTGGTGCCGAATATTACCCATTTACAGACAGAATTCTCGGTACTGTCTTAGATTTACATCGAATTTCTATCAAATGAGCCACCTAGCCTTCCTATATAGTATATTTTGGTGCCCCGATATTACTTGGCGTATTTCATAAGTATACCTTTTATGGCCGTTTCTCGTGCTTTTCCGAGAGAGCTGCTTTACTTTTTCATAGTTGCACGGTTTTTGAATGCCTCTTCTGCCTTTCAGATCTTCTCTTTCTCCTACGCCTTAAATACTCGTACAAGAACAGGCAGAAAATGTTATGTGCAGCTGTAACGTGCTTTGGGGTTTTTTTTGGTAGGATGAAATGGAAATACTGGGACTGGCGATCCAGAAGTCTGAAGAAGCCACCGTAAAGGACCGTCCCAGTGACTACCGTCGAGTTAGGATTATTAAAAGCACCAAAGCGACACGCTCGTAGAGATGGGGACTACCTCTGGACACGTGTTAATCGCGGTCAGGTGTCCTCGGGATACAGATGGTCTGCGCTTCCTGCTCTGACAAGACAGAAGCGATGAGCTTCAGGATGAGCTCCTGAAGACAAGAAAGAGGCCAGGTGCCGGGGTTCTTGTCTCTTTGTTTGTTTGTTTGTTTGTTTGTTTTGGGCGGGGGGTGGCGGGCGGGCGGGCGTGTGGCTTCCAAAACAGGGTGCGCGGTTGACTGCAGGTGGCAGCCTGCAGAGCTCTTTTGCTGCCTGACCTCGCCTTTTCTTTGTCACTCCTCTTTCATGGCATCTGCGCTGAAAGCCGGGGCGGTCAACGAAGAGACGTGGACAAAACGGGACGAACCGGCGCCGCTTCTGCCTGTTTTCCAGGCTTTGCCACGAACCAAGGAGCATCATCAGCCTCGTCACTGGTGGCGGCGAGTCCTGAGGTGGCTTAGGTGAGTCGAGCCTTCCAGGAACGTCCGTTGTCCGTAGCCTACGGCGTGTCATTTGGACGTCAGTCGGAAGGAGGTTTCCCTTTCTGAAAGGGCACCGGTTTCTCGTGCCAAGCGGTTGCCTCTCCTGAAGTTCCCACGAGAGGGGATCCTCGGAGACGATGCGCTGGGCAGCAGAAGTCATCAGCGAGGAGACGTCGCGCGCTCTATTAAATAGGGACAAAAAGAAAGACGATGTCCTTCCAAAGGCCCGAGCGCGGCACCTCTTCCGACGGCCGATGGCATGGCCGGCCTTTGGGCTCTGGGTCCCCCGTAACAGCGGGGACACGGCCAAACCCTGTTCCTCTGCGTGTTCGGCACAGCCAAAAGCCTTGGCCGGTCCGCCGGTCGTTTTCGGTAGCCTGGTGGATCGCGGCACCGGGGATTGGATTTCCCCCCGCCAAAAGTACAGCCGTTTGGGGAATCTCTTACCTTCCTGGTTTTTTCTATCGTAAAGGAGACTTTAAAAAAAGGGTTAAAGTCGTATAACGTGCAAACTGACTTGCAGGCTTTAAACGGCAACCGTCCACCGGCTGTAGCCTACAGCGTCTTAGGCGTCCCTAAGCGGCGAGGTATTTGTTCCAAATCTTTGAAAAGAGAGGCGACTGAAGGTAACGGGTTGGGTTTTTGGTTGGGTTTTTTTTCTAGTTTTTTTGTTTTTTGTTTTTTCCCCCCCCTTTTCTTTAGGCGGAGCGCTCTGAAGAACCTGATTTCTGCCTGGCTTTCAGCGTCGCGTTTCCCCGGCAGTGCGGTAGCATCTCTCTCGGGCAGTGCCGCCGGCCAGATGTCCCTCCTCCTTGGGTAGGAGAGAAAGCAGCCCCCGGTCAAATGACAACTGCGCGTTCTGGAGACGGAGAGCGCAACGGTGGGGGTTCGGAGCTGTGCCAGTTGAATTAGCGCCGAAGAAAAAGTCCGAGGCTTTTCTAGCGTGAGTATTTTTCTTGGCCGTATCTAAACGCGCGCAGAGCTTTCCAGCGGCAGGGAAAGGGAAGGGAGGAGGCGCTTCCCCCCAGCGGGCGGAGGGTTTGTTACGCTGTTAGGCTGAGAAGGTGTTGCAAGTGGCACGGGTCAGTCTGAATAGGGACCTGAAGCGTCGGGATGGCTCCGGCTTTGGCAGGCCGTGCCGTCTTTGGAGCGGAGCTGTTTCCCCGCAATCCTCCTGTAGCTCAGCTCCTGTCCTGTCCCTCGGCCGGAGAGAATTCCTCTACTCTCTTCGGTGCTCTTTCGTTTGATGATGCTGATCTCCGGTTGGGGTTTGCTGTTTGTTTTGCAGGTGCCTCGTTGTCCGCATCTCGTGCTGCTCGACAGATGCCCCGGCCCGGGTTTGCAGCCGGTGGTGGAGCCGCCTGAGGGGAAGGGGCCAGCCCTGGGTCTGGTCGTTCGGTGCATTTTTTGGGGCGAATTAAAAAAACCGGTGTGTGTGTGTGTGTGGGGGGGGTGGTGTGATGATGTCATTTGGGGCAGCCGGATGTCAGCGGGGGAGCGACGGTGCGGCGGAGGAGCAGGTGAGTGGGGGTTAAGTGGGGTTCCCCCCACAAGAGGGTGGGTCACGGCCCCCAAACGCCTGAAAACTTGGTGCGGGGCAGGTGGTTGGGGTTTTGGGCGGTGGTGTTTAAAAGCTGTATATGCGGGGGTGAGGCACTGGAGTAGAGAAAAATCTCTCATTTTTCTGTGTGTTGAAAAATAATATTCCCTTACGTATATAAAAGGAGTTCAAAATACCAACCCGTATCTCTAAGGATTCTGTATTATTTAATGGGAGTTTAGACGACGGAAAGATTTTTTTAAAAGATTATTTATAAAGAGAGATTGAAGCGTCAAAGCGGATGTCTGGACAGGTCGCTAGTCTAATTGGATGTTGTCTATCTATCGTGCGTGTTAATCTGTAAGTCTAAAAAGATGTGACTCTTAGCAGACGTTCTGTCGAAGTGTATCAAGAGCATCCGTTTTCCCTAAGTCTTACCCACGGGTCGGTCAGTGCGGAGGCGTAAACGCCTGTGCTGTAGATGGTTCCAGACTGCAAAGAGAGCCTATCGCTAGAAGGGATTTCCAAACTGGCCCTCCCCTCTGCTCTCTCTTGCCGGCGTCCAAGCGCTTTCAAAAGCGCTTTAAGCAGGAGTGTTGATTCCCAGGAGGATAGGGAAGCTCTACAGAGAGACTTAGGTAGATTGGATGGTTGGGCCAACATCAGTGGTATGAGTTTCAAGAAGGGCAAGTGCCAGGTTCTGCGCGTGGGCCACAATAACCCCGAGCAGCGCTACAGGCTTGGGGAAACGTGGCTGGAAAACCACCTGGAAGAAAGAGACCTGGGGGTTCTAATGGACAAGAGGCTGAACGTGAGCCGGCAGTGTGCCCAGGTGGCCACGAAAGCCAACGGCATCCTGGCTTGTATTAGAAACAGCGTGAGCAGCAGAAGTAGGGAGGCGATTGTGCCCCCTGTACTCGGCACTGGTGAGGCCACACCTGGAGTATTGCGTCCGGTTTTGGGCACCTCAATCCAAGAGAGATGTCGAGGTGCTGGAGCGAGTGCAGAGGAGGGCAACGAAGCTGGTGAAGGGCCTGGAAAACAAATCCTATGAAGAGCGGTTGAAGGAGCTGGGACTGTTTAGTATGAGGAAGAGGGGGCTGAGGGGAGACCTCGTCACTCTCTAAACCTACTTGAAAGGACACTGTAGAGAGGTCGGTGCTGGTCTCCTGGCACGGGTAGGTAATGACAGAACGAGAGGGAACGGCTTCAAGCTCCAACAGGGTAGGTTTAGACTGGACATTAGGAAAGAATGTTTCACAGAGGGAGTGGTCGGGCATTGGAACAGGCTACCCAGGGAGGTGGTCGAGTCACCATCCCTGGATGTGTTTAAGAACCGTTGAGATGTGGTGTTGGGGGATATGGTGTAGGGGAGAACTTTGTAGAGTAGGGTAGATGGTTGGACTCGATGATCCCAAGGGTCTCTTGCAACCTAGACGATTCTATGATTCTATGAAAAGCAGCCCCTTCCCCCGTTTCCCCTCCCGCCCTGGGGAGCTGGATCGGTGCAGCGGGACAGGAGGAAAAAAACGCAGCCCCGTTTTCCTGCAGGGACGCAAAGCTCCCCGATGTCTCTGTGGTGGATAAGGCGGCACCCCCGCCTGCCTTCCTGGACGCCGGCGGACTGGCTGCTGTCGCCCCCACGGCCCCCGGGGCCACGCGCAGAGCGCCGCGGCGTCCCTGGGGCTGGTTGCGGGGCGAACACCGGAGGTTTTTGGCGCCGAGGCGACGGCTGCGGCTGCCCGGACTGCGAGCGGGGACAGGGCAGAGAGCGGGAAGGCCTGCCCGCCGGTAAGTGGTCACGGTCCCTGGGTGGAGGGAAGCGGGCTGAGAGCGGTCACCGCTCATGGCCCCGGTGAGGTCTCAGAGGGGGACAAGGAAGGGGGCGTGGGCGCTGCCCGGTGCTTTCCGCCCGCTGCGGACCGGTCCGCAGCGATTTCTGGGCTGGCCGCCGTTTTCCCCCGGCCCCCTCCGGTTCCGGAGCGGCTCGGCCCGCCCATACCGCGCGCCCATTGGTCGCGGTGCCGTAAGCGGCGTCCGTCCTCCAGGAGCCCCCGTCCCATTGGTCGATCGCGCCGTCAATCTCCAGCGCCTCCCAGTCCGGCCAATCGGAGCGCGGCAGGCGATCCGACCAATCGGAGCGGGGCGGTCGCGTTGTGATTGGCTCGTCCTCCTGTCAATCCGCCCGGGGGGCGGTTGCCATGGTGAGGAAGCCCCGCCCGGTCGCGCATGCGCAGTAGTAAGGACGGCGCCGCCCTCACTACTGCGCATGCGCCACCGGGCGGGGCGTCCTCACCATGGCAACCGCCATTGACGTCCCACTCCGGCCAATCGGAGCGCGGCGGGCGATCCGACCAATCGGAGCGCGGCGGTCGCGTTGTGATTGGCTCGTCCTCCTGTCAATCCTCCCGGGGGCGGTTGCCATGGTGAGGAAGCCCCGCCTGGTCGCGCATGCGCAGTAGTAAGGGCGGCGCCGTGCTCGCTACTGCCGCCTTGTGGACAAAAATCGGTACTGCAGGTGGGGGGGCGCGCATGCGCAGTGGAAAGAGTGGCGCCGCCCTCGCTGCTGCCGCCGCTTGTGGACAAAAAGCGGTACTGCAGGTACGGGGGTAGGGGGGTCCGGCCGCATGCGCAGTGGACGGGGGGGGGGGGGGGCGCTGCGCTCGCCGCTGCCGCCCGTGCCAGCAGAAACCGGCGCTGCAGCTCGGCGGATGCGGGGGGGGAAGGCGGAGCCCTGGGAGGTTCCATTTTCCCCAAATTGGGGAAAATTATTCAATTTGGGGTTTTTTTCGGTGCTTTTCCGCAACGGAAAAGACTTCAGGGTTTTGTTAGGGTTTTTCTTGCCCTTCCCCGCCGCCGGGGACGGCGCCCATGCGGGGGCTGACGCTGCAGAACCGTAAATTGAACCCCCAAATTGAACCCCGAACATGAATAACATTTTCCCTAATTTGGGGAAAAGGGAACCTTCCCCGGTCCCGCCTCCCCCCGCTCCCCGAGCCGCACCGCCGGTTTCTGCTGGCACGGGCGGCAGCGGCGGCGAGCGCAGCGCCCCCCTTTCTACTGGGCATGCGCGTCCCCCCCCCCCCCCCGCCCTGTACCTGCGTACCTGCAGTACCGCTTTTTGTCCACGAGGGGGCAGTAGCGAGCACGGCGCCGCCCTCACTACTGCGCATGCGCCACCGGGCGGGGCGTCCTCACCATGGCAACCGCCATTGACGTCCCACTCCGGCCAATCGGAGCGCGGCAGGCGATCCGACCAATCGGAGCGCGGCGGTCGCGTTGTGATTGGCTCGTCCTCCTGTCAATCCGCCCGGGGGGCGGTTGCCATGGTGAGGAAGCCCCGCCCGGTCGCGCATGCGCAGTAGTAAGGACGCCGCCGCCCTCACTACTGCGCATGCGCCACCGGGCGGGGCGTCCTCACCATGGCAACCGCCCCCTGGCGGATTGACAGGAGGACGAGCCAATCACAGCGCGACCGCCGCGCTCCGATTGGTCGGATCGCCTGCCGCGCTCCGATTGGCCGGGGTGGGAGGCGCTGAAGATTGACGGCGCGACCGACCAATGGGACGGGCTCCCCGAGGACGGAAGCCGCTTCCGGCGCCGTGACCAATGGGCGCGCCGCATGGGCGGGCCGAGCCGCTCCGGAAGCGGAGGGGGCCGGGGGAAAATGGCGGCGCGCGCAGAAGCGGCTGCGGCGCGGCGCGGCGCGGCGCGGACCGCACCGCACCGGACCGGCGCGGGCGGAAAGCACCGGGCAGCCGGACAGCGTCGCGGTGCCGCTGGACAGCGTCGCGGTGCCGCTGGACAGCGTCGCGAGGCAGCTGGACAGCGTCGCGAGGCAGCTGGACAGCGTCGAGGCCAGCGGGGGGGCGCGGGGAAGGCGGCCGGGGTCCCGAGGCGGCTCCGAGGGGAGACGGCGTTGCGGGGGGGCGGGCTGAGGCGTCTGGGGAGGTGCTCGCGGCTCCTGGGGCTGGCAAACGGGCTCGCGTGGCTGGTGTTGGGGCTTCAGCCGGAGAGGGAGTCGTGTGGCTTTGGGCTGAGGGGCGGGGGTGGAGTCCGGCGTTTTGGGGACTTGAGCAGAGGCTCAGCGGCTGGGTTTTGGGGCTCGGAAGGGGGCAGTAAGTGATGCGGTTTGGGGGCGGAGAGCAGAAGCCGTTTTGGCTGGTTCTGCAGGGGGGGTGGGCAGGAGGGCGTTGGGGGCTGCGGGGGAAAGCAGGGGCTGGGCGGGCTGCGGGGTGCTCAAACAGCAGGTGAGGTTTTCAAATCTGCAACTTGTAACTGTTGCAGCTTTGTTCTGGCTTCCTCCATTTTTGCAAAAGCTTCTGTTGCTAGACAGAGCATTCCTCTGTGTATCAGCTACTTGAGCTAGTTTATTTCAATGCGTCTGATCAGGTTTGTCTGTTCAGCAAAGTGGCATTTAAAGGTGACGTTTCACCGGATGCCAGCGGCTGTGCCTTATTTCCAGTATAAAGATGTATTCCCCAAATATCAGAGTGGGATATAACAACTGCAGCTGGTCAAAAGTAACACTGAAATGCAAAATTTAGAATTTCTTTTTTCCCATTGGCTCCTCCTCAGTATGAACACAAAGTTAATTTCTATTCTTAATTCCTATTTATGCTACATATATGAAGGATGAACGCGAGGAAAGGAGACCATAAAATACTGGCCTATTGCTATTTGTATGCTGCGCTTTGAACAGAAGAGACAAAACTGTCCTTTTTGTGAAATAATACTGGCTGTATCAGTGCCGTCCTCGTGTTTTTATTCAAAAATGTGAGATTTGTTGCCCCGAATGGTGAGAGTAGTTTTTGTTAATGGAAGTCGCAAGAGGTTCTGCCACCTTAAAAACCATAGAATCATAGAATGGTTAGAGTTGGAAGGGACCTTCAAGATCATCGTGTTGCAGCCCCCCTGCCTTGGGCAGGGACGCCTCCACTAGAGCGGGTTGCTCAAAGCCCCGTCCAGCCTGGCCTTAAACACTTCCAGGGATGGGGCATCCACAGCTTCCCCGGGCAACCTGTTCCAGTGCCTCACCACCCTCACGGTAAAGAATTTCCTCCTAACATCTAGTCTGAATCTCCCCTCTTCCGATTTAAAACCGTTACCCCTTGTCCTGTCGCTACCTTTCCCGACAGAGAGTCCCTCTCCGGCTCTCCCGTAGGCTCCCTTCAGATATTGGAAGGCTGCTCTGAGGTCTCCCCGGAGCCTTCTCTTCTCCAGGCTGAACAACCCCAGCTCTCTCAGTCTCTCTTCACAGGGGAGGTGCTCCGTCCCTCCGATGGTTTTCGTGGCCCTCCGCTGGGCCCCTTCCAACAGGTCCACGTCCTTCCCGTGTCGAGGACTCCAAAGCTGGACACCGTACGCCAGGTGGGGTCTCGCGCGCGCAGAGTAGAGGGGGGTAGAATCGCCTCCCGTGACCCGCTGGCCACGCTTCTCTTGATGCAGCCCAGGGTGGGGTTGGCTTTCTGGGCTGCCAGCGCGCGTTGCCGGCTCGTACTGACATGTAATAATGCTACTGACGTACCGTTAGCAGCCTCGTGTTAAAAGAAGCGAGAAGCTGTAATATCCTTAATTTAGACAGTTTTTACGTGAAATGGTGCATCCTCACTGTTTCGTCACTTTCAGGAGCGAGCAATTGACCGAGAGCAGGAGAGAGACCTTTTCCAGCAAGAGATAGGGAAGCCGGAACAACAGCTTAAGGTTCCACAAAGGATTCGGCCTGTCAGCGAGCATCAAACCGGAGAGGTAACGCGCGCTATTGCTTGTACTCAAGGGATCTAAATGGTACGCTGACAGCCGTTCGGATACCCTAGGGAAGCTGTTTTATGGTGTCCCTAACCTGCATCCGTTCGCAAGGCAGGAAAGGAAATCCCCCGAGATGCAAGGCTACGGTGTCGGGGGAACGTGGGGAAAGTGTGTTCTGGGTGTTTTTTGAGTCGGTCGGTTGGATGTTTTTAGTAGCAGACACACAGAAGCCTCGTAACTTTCAAAAAGACTCCCTCGCGTAACTTAATTTAGAAAATGGGGTTTTCAAAAGCCCGTGGAAACATTCAGGACTCCTGTAGCGATTCCCCCTGCTCTTGCGTCCTTTTGTGACATCCTGTTGGTAGCACGGGTACGGGCACCGCAGGAACGCAGTGACCAAGGGGTCACAGCCGAGACGTAGCGGCGCTCTCTGCGTGCGCCTCCCCGGGAGACGTCTGTCTCCCCTGAAACAATCTGGTGACCGCAGAAGGGCAGCTCGAGGAAGTCACAGCAACCTCTTAGGCCCAGCAAAAGCCAGAAAAGCGACAGCGGTGCAAACGCTGTGTGTTGTGAAGCTTTTTGCCTGTCTTGTTTGGTGACCTTTGGGTCAATTAAACTGCATTTTATTTTTTGGTGGGTTTTCTCCTGTCTTGCTTTTAGAGCAAGGCTGATATTTTTGCGTGATTCTCTCGCCCGATTTTCAGTCTTCAGCTTCTTCTCAGGTGGCACTGCGATTTTCAAAGAAAAGCTCTTCCTTTCGGTTCAGTTCAGTTGCTGTCGTTCGGTTCTTAAATGGTAGCAACGTTTAGTATTCTATATTAGATAGTTTATGACCACAGACAGTAATGGGACATACATGGATAGACGTGAAATGTAAGTTGTCAAAATATTTATTGCCTTACAATTCTCGGAGGTAGGGGTGTGTTTCCTGGGGTTTCAAAATCTATTTCACTAAAAAGGTTTGTAACAAATCCTGCAAAGTGTTCAGCCCGTACCGGGCGACCTGGCTGTCGTCAGCCTCTGCGTACAAGGAGTGGTGGGCCATTAGCCGAATGTGTGTTAACCGACACGCGTGGAGCAATTCCGCATCCGTCTGCTTCTGTGGCAAAGCGGGTGCCCGCTCCTGTCCTACGGACACGTTCCACAGAGGGGGGAGGCACAATTAGTTTTCCTGAATCCGGGATGTTCGTTTTGAGTTCGTTTTGTGATGCGTCTCCTCATAATTTGAGGCATGGGTAGCGTGTGAATTCCTAGTTAAAATTCTCACAGTTAAAAAGGCAAAACTTCTCCCGAGAAAAAAAATTTCAAATTTGATTGCATAATGAAACGAGGCCTGTTTTTCTGCACAGAAACGATTTGTGGGAATCGTCCTGAATTACAAGCGTGTATACCCAGATGTGTACACTCCAAGTTGGCAGATAGGCTGCAGCAGCAATGTAAAGCATGCTTTAAGGTGAAAGATGGCTGTAACTGTGATGAAAACTTTAAGGTTCGTACTAGATGCTTTTAAAGTAGGATTTTTCACAGGCAGGCGCAGCGGCAATTTTAGAGCCGAGTGGTGCCGAATATTACCCATTTACAGACAGAATTCTCGGTACTGTCTTAGATTTACATCGAATTTCTATCAAATGAGCCACCTAGCCTTCCTATATAGTATATTTTGGTGCCCCGATATTACTTGGCGTATTTCATAAGTATACCTTTTATGGCCGTTTCTCGTGCTTTTCCGAGAGAGCTGCTTTACTTTTTCATAGTTGCACGGTTTTTGAATGCCTCTTCTGCCTTTCAGATCTTCTCTTTCTCCTACGCCTTAAATACTCGTACAAGAACAGGCAGAAAATGTTATGTGCAGCTGTAACGTGCTTTGGGGTTTTTTTTGGTAGGATGAAATGGAAATACTGGGACTGGCGATCCAGAAGTCTGAAGAAGCCACCGTAAAGGACCGTCCCAGTGACTACCGTCGAGTTAGGATTATTAAAAGCACCAAAGCGACACGCTCGTAGAGATGGGGACTACCTCTGGACACGTGTTAATCGCGGTCAGGTGTCCTCGGGATACAGATGGTCTGCGCTTCCTGCTCTGACAAGACAGAAGCGATGAGCTTCAGGATGAGCTCCTGAAGACAAGAAAGAGGCCAGGTGCCGGGGTTCTTGTCTCTTTGTTTGTTTGTTTGTTTGTTTGTTTGTTTGTTTGTTTTGGGCGGGGGGTGGCGGGCGGGCGGGCGTGTGGCTTCCAAAACAGGGTGCGCGGTTGACTGCAGGTGGCAGCCTGCAGAGCTCTTTTGCTGCCTGACCTCGCCTTTTCTTTGTCACTCCTCTTTCATGGCATCTGCGCTGAAAGCCGGGGCGGTCAACGAAGAGACGTGGACAAAACGGGACGAACCGGCGCCGCTTCTGCCTGTTTTCCAGGCTTTGCCACGAACCAAGGAGCATCATCAGCCTCGTCACTGGTGGCGGCGAGTCCTGAGGTGGCTTAGGTGAGTCGAGCCTTCCAGGAACGTCCGTTGTCCGTAGCCTACGGCGTGTCATTTGGACGTCAGTCGGAAGGAGGTTTCCCTTTCTGAAAGGGCACCGGTTTCTCGTGCCAAGCGGTTGCCTCTCCTGAAGTTCCCACGAGAGGGGATCCTCGGAGACGATGCGCTGGGCAGCAGAAGTCATCAGCGAGGAGACGTCGCGCGCTCTATTAAATAGGGACAAAAAGAAAGACGATGTCCTTCCAAAGGCCCGAGCGCGGCACCTCTTCCGACGGCCGATGGCATGGCCGGCCTTTGGGCTCTGGGTCCCCCGTAACAGCGGGGACACGGCCAAACCCTGTTCCTCTGCGTGTTCGGCACAGCCAAAAGCCTTGGCCGGTCCGCCGGTCGTTTTCGGTAGCCTGGTGGATCGCGGCACCGGGGATTGGATTTCCCCCCGCCAAAAGTACAGCCGTTTGGGGAATCTCTTACCTTCCTGGTTTTTTCTATCGTAAAGGAGACTTTAAAAAAAGGGTTAAAGTCGTATAACGTGCAAACTGACTTGCAGGCTTTAAACGGCAACCGTCCACCGGCTGTAGCCTACAGCGTCTTAGGCGTCCCTAAGCGGCGAGGTATTTGTTCCAAATCTTTGAAAAGAGAGGCGACTGAAGGTAACGGGTTGGGTTTTTGGTTGGGTTTTTTTTCTAGTTTTTTTGTTTTTTGTTTTTTCCCCCCCCTTTTCTTTAGGCGGAGCGCTCTGAAGAACCTGATTTCTGCCTGGCTTTCAGCGTCGCGTTTCCCCGGCAGTGCGGTAGCATCTCTCTCGGGCAGTGCCGCCGGCCAGATGTCCCTCCTCCTTGGGTAGGAGAGAAAGCAGCCCCCGGTCAAATGACAACTGCGCGTTCTGGAGACGGAGAGCGCAACGGTGGGGGTTCGGAGCTGTGCCAGTTGAATTAGCGCCGAAGAAAAAGTCCGAGGCTTTTCTAGCGTGAGTATTTTTCTTGGCCGTATCTAAACGCGCGCAGAGCTTTCCAGCGGCAGGGAAAGGGAAGGGAGGAGGCGCTTCCCCCCAGCGGGCGGAGGGTTTGTTACGCTGTTAGGCTGAGAAGGTGTTGCAAGTGGCACGGGTCAGTCTGAATAGGGACCTGAAGCGTCGGGATGGCTCCGGCTTTGGCAGGCCGTGCCGTCTTTGGAGCGGAGCTGTTTCCCCGCAATCCTCCTGTAGCTCAGCTCCTGTCCTGTCCCTCGGCCGGAGGGAATTCCTCTACTCTCTTCGGTGCTCTTTCGTTTGATGATGCTGATCTCCGGTTGGGGTTTGCTGTTTGTTTTGCAGGTGCCTCGTTGTCCGCGTCTCGTGCTGCTCGACAGATGCCCCGGCCCGGGTTTGCAGCCGGTGGTGGAGCCGCCTGAGGGGAAGGGGCCAGCCCTGGGTCTGGTCGTTCGGTGCATTTTTTGGGGCGAATTAAAAAAACCGGTGCGTGTGTGTGGGGGGTGGTGGTGTGATGATGTCATTTGGGGCAGCCGGATGTCAGCGGGGGAGCGACGGTGCGGCGGAGGAGCAGGTGAGTGGGGGTTAAGTGGGGTTCCCCCCACAAGAGGGTGGGTCACGGCCCCCAAACGCCTGAAAACTTGGTGCGGGGCAGGTGGTTGGGGTTTTGGGCGGTGGTGTTTAAAAAATGTTAAAAGCTGTATATGCGGGGGTGAGGCATTGGAGTAGAGAACAATCTCTCATTTTTCTGTGTGTTGAAAAATAATATTCCCTTACGTATATAAAAGGAGTTCAAAATACCAACCCGTATCTCTAAGGATTCTGTATTATTTAATGGGAGTTTAGACGACGGAAAGATTTTTTAAAAGATTTATTTATAAAGAGAGATTGAAGCGTCAAAGCGGATGTCTGGACAGGTCGCTAGTCCAATTGGATGTTGTCTATCTATCGTGCGTGTTAATCTGTAAGTCTAAACAGATGTGACTCTTAGCAGAGGTTCTGTCGAAGTGTATCAAGAGCATCCGTTTTCCCTAAGTCTTACCCACGGGTCGGTCAGTGCGGAGGCATAAACGCCTGTGCTGTAGATGGTTCCAGACTGCAAAGAGAGCCTATCGCTAGAAGGGATTTCCAAACTGGCCCTCCCCTCTGCTCTCTCTTGCCGGCGTCCAAGCGCTTTCAAAAGCGCTTTAAGCAGGAGTGTTGATTCCCAGGAGGATAGGGAAGCTCTACAGAGAGACTTAGGTAGATTGGATCGTTGGGCCAACATCAGTGGTATGAGTTTCAAGAAGGGCAAGTGCCAGGTTCTGCGCGTGGGCCACAATAACCCCGAGCAGCGCTACAGGCTTGGGGAAACGTGGCTGGAAAACCACCTGGAAGAAAGAGACCTGGGGGTGCTAATGGACAAGCGGCTGAACGTGAGCCGGCAGTGTGCCCAGGTGGCCACGAAAGCCAACGGCATCCTGGCTTGTATTAGAAACAGCGTGAGCAGCAGAAGTAGGGAGGCGATTGTGCCCCTGTACTCGGCACTGGTGAGGCCGCACCTGGAGTATTGCGTCCGGTTTTGGGCACCTCAATCCAAGAGAGATGTCGAGGTGCTGGAGCGAGTGCAGAGGAGGGCAACGAAGCTGGTGAAGGGCCTGGAAAACAAATCCTATGAAGAGCGGTTGAAGGAGCTGGGACTGTTTAGTATGAGGAAGAGGGGGCTGAGGGGAGACCTCGTCACTCTCTTAACACTACTTGAAAGGACACTGTAGAGAGGTCGGTGCTGGTCTCCTGGCACAGGTAGGTAACGACAGAACGAGAGGGAACGGCTTCAAGCTCCAACAGGGTAGGTTTAGACTGGACATTAGGAAAGAATGTTTCACAGAGGGAGTGGTCGGGCATTGGAACAGGCTACCCAGGGAGGTGGTCGAGTCACCATCCCTGGATGTGTTTAAGAACCGTCGAGATGTGGTGTTGGGGGATATGGTGTAGGGGAGAACTTTGTAGAGTAGGGTAGATGGTTGGACTCGATGATGCCAAGGGTCTCTTGCAACCTAGACGATTCTATGATTCTATGAAAAGCAGCCCCTTCCCCCGTTTCCCCTCCCGCCCTGGGGAGCTGGATCGGTGCAGCGGGACAGGAGGAAAAAAACGCAGCCCCGTTTTCCTGCAGGGACGCAAAGCTCCCCGATGTCTCTGTGGTGGATAAGGCGGCACCCCCGCCTGCCTTCCTGGACGCCGGCGGACTGGCTGCTGTCGCCCCCACAGCCCCCGGGGCCACGCGCAGAGCGCCGCGGCGTCCCTGGGGCTGGTTGCGGGGCGAACACCGGAGGTTTTTGGCGCCGAGGCGACGGCTGCGGCTGCCCGGACTGCGAGCGGGGACAGGGCAGAGAGCGGGAAGGCCTGCCCGCCGGTAAGTGGTCACGGTCCCTGGGTGGAGGGAAGCGGGCTGAGAGCGGTCACCGCTCATGGCCCCGGTGAGGTCTCAGAGGGGGACAAGGAAGGGGGCGTGGGCGTGGGCGCTGTCCGGCTGCCCGGTGCTTTCCGGCCGCTGCGGACCGGTCCGCAGCGATTTCTGGGCTGGCCGCCGTTTTCCCCCGGCCCCCTCCGGTTCCGGAGCGGCTCGGCCCGCCCATACCGCGCGCCCATTGGTCGCGGTGCCGTAAGCGGCGTCCGTCCTCTAGGAGCCCCCGTCCCATTGGTCGATCGCGCCGTCAATCTCCAGCGCCTCCCAGTCCGGCCAATCGGAGCGCGGCAGGCGATCCGACCAATCGGAGCGGGGCGGTCGCGTTGTGATTGGCTCGTCCTCCTGTCAATCCGCCCGGGGGCGGTTGCCATGGTGAGGAAGCCCCGCCTGGTCGCGCATGCGCAGTAGTAAGGACGGCGCCGCCCTCACTACTGCGCATGCGCCACAGGGCGGGGCGTCCTCACCATGGCAACCGCCCCCTGGCGGATTGACAGGAGGACGAGCCAATCACAGCGCGACCGCCGCGCTCCGATTGGTCGGATCGCCTGCCGCGCTCCGATTGGCCGGGGTGGGAGGCGCTGAAGATTGACGGCGCGACCGACCAATGGGACGGGCTCCCCGAGGACGGAAGCCGCTTCCGGCGCCGTGACCAATGGGCGCGCCGCATGGGCGGGCCGAGCCGCTCCGGAAGCGGAGGGGGCCGGGGGAAAATGGCGGCGCGCGCGGAAGCGGCTGCGGCGCGGCGCGGACCGGACCGCACCGCACCGCACCGGACCGGCGCGGGCGGAAAGCACCGGGCAGCCGGACAGCGTCGCGGTGCCGCTGGGCAGCGTCGCGAGGCAGCTGGACAGCGTCGAGGCCAGCGGGGGGGCGCGGGGAAGGCGGCCGGGGTCCCGAGGCGGCTCCGAGGGGAGACGGCGTTGCGGGGGGGCGGGCTGAGGCGTCTGGGGAGGTGCTCGCGGCTCCCGGGGCTGGCAAACGGGCTCGCGTGGCTGGTAAACGGGCTCGCGTGGCTGGTGTTGGGGCTTCAGCCGGAGAGGGAGTCGTGTGGCTTTGGGCTGAGGGGCGGGGGTGGAGTCCGGCGTTTTGGGGACTTGCGCAGAGGCTCAGCGGCTGGGTTTTGGGGCTCGGAAGGGGGCAGTAAGTGATGCGGTTTGGGGGCGGAGAGCAGAAGCCGTTTTGGCTGGTTCTGCAGGGGGGGTGGGCAGGAGGGTGTTGGGGGCTGCGGGGGAAAGCAGGGGCTGGGCGGGCTGCGGGGTGCTCAAACAGCAGGTGAGGTTTTCAAATCTGCAACTTGTAACTGTTGCAGCTTTGTTCTGGCTTCCTCCATTTTTGCAAAAGCTTCTGTTGCTAGACAGAGCATTCCTCTGTGTATCAGCTACTTGAGCTAGTTTATTTCAATGCGTCTGATCAGGTTTGTCTGTTCAGCAAAGTGGCATTTAAAGGTGACGTTTCACCGGATGCCAGCGGCTGTGCCTTATTTCCAGTATAAAGATGTATTCCCCAAATATCAGAGTGGGATATAACAACTGCAGCTGGTCAAAAGTAACACTGAAATGCAAAATTTAGAATTTCTTTTTTCCCATTGGCTCCTCCTCAGTATGAACACAAAGTTAATTTCTATTCTTAATTCCTATTTATGCTACATATATGAAGGATGAACGCGAGGAAAGGAGACCATAAAATACTGGCCTATTGCTATTTGTATGCTGCGCTTTGAACAGAAGAGACAAAACTGTCCTTTTTGTGAAATAATACTGGCTGTATCAGTGCCGTCCTCGTGTTTTTATTCAAAAATGTGAGATTTGTTGCCCCGAATGGTGAGAGTAGTTTTTGTTAATGGAAGTCGCAAGAGGTTCTGCCACCTTAAAAACCATAGAATCGTAGAATGGTTAGAATTGGAAGGGACCTTCAAGATCATGGTGTTGCAGCCCCCCTGCCTTGGGCAGGGACGCCTCCACTAGAGCGGGTTGCTCAAAGCCCCGTCCAGCCTGGCCTTAAACACTTCCAGGGATGGGGCATCCACAGCTTCCCCGGGCAACCTGTTCCAGTGCCTCACCACCCTCACGGTAAAGAATTTCCTCCTAATATCTAGTCTGAATCTCCCCTCTTCCGATTTAAAATCGTTACCCCTTGTCCTGTCGCTACCTTTCCCGACAGAGAGTCCCTCTCCGGCTCTCCCGTAGGCTCCCTTCAGATATTGGAAGGCTGCTCTGAGGTCTCCCCGGAGCCTTCTCTTCTCCAGGCTGAACAACCCCAGCTCTCTCAGTCTCTCTTCACAGGGGAGGTGCTCCGTCCCTCCGATGGTTTTCGTGGCCCTCCGCTGGGCCCCTTCCAACAGGTCCACGTCCTTCCCGTGTCGAGGACTCCAAAGCTGGACACCGTACGCCAGGTGGGGTCTCGCGCGCGCAGAGTAGAGGGGGGTAGAATCGCCTCCCGTGACCCGCTGGCCACGCTTCTCTTGATGCAGCCCAGGGTGGGGTTGGCTTTCTGGGCTGCCAGCGCGCGTTGCCGGCTCGTACTGACGTGTAATAATGCTACTGACGTACCCTTACCAGCCTCGTGTTAAAAGAAGCAAGAAGCTGTAATATCCTTAATTTAGACAGTTTTTACGTGAAATGGTGCATCCTCACTGTTTTGTCACTTTCAGGAGCGAGCAATTGACCGAGAGCACGAGAGAGACCTTTTCCAGCAAGAGATAGGGAAGCCGGAACAACAGCTTAAGGTTCCACAAAGGATTCGGCCTGTCAGCGAGCATCAAACCGGAGAGGTAACGCGCGCTATTGCTTGTACTCAAGGGATCTAAATGGTACGCTGACAGCCGTTCGGATACCCTAGGGAAGCTGTTTTATGGTGTCCCTAACCTGCATCCGTTCGCAAGGCAGGAAAGGAAATCCCCCGAGATGAAAGGCTACGGTGTCGGGGGAACGTGGGGAAAGTGTGTTCTGGGTGTTTTTTGAGTCGGTCGGTTGGATGTTTTTAGTAGCAGACACACAGAAGCCTCGTAACTTTCAAAAAGACTCCCTCGCGTAACTTAATTTAGAAAATGGGGTTTTCAAAAGCCCGTGGAAACATTCAGGACTCCTGTAGCGATTCCCCCTGCTCTTGCGTCCTTTTGTGACATCCTGTTGGTAGCACGGGTACGGGCACCGCAGGAACGCAGTGACCAAGGGGTCACAGCCGAGACGTAGCGGCGCTCTCTGCGTGCGCCTCCCCGGGAGACGTCTGTCTCCCCTGAAACAATCTGGTGACCGCAGAAGGGCAGCTCGAGGAAGTCACAGCAACCTCTTAGGCCCAGCAAAAGCCAGAAAAGCGACAGCGGTGCAAACGCTGTGTATTGTGAAGCTTTTTGCCTGTTTTGTTTGGTGACCTTTGGGTCAATTAAACTGCATTTTATTTTTTGGTGGGTTTTCTCCTGTCTTGCTTTTAGAGCAAGGCTGATATTTTTGCGTGATTCTCTCGCCCGATTTTCAGTCTTCAGCTTCTTCTCAGGTGGCACTGCGATTTTCAAAGAAAAGCTCTTCCTTTCGGTTCAGTTCAGTTGCTGTCGTTCGGTTCTTAAATGGTAGCAACGTTTAGTATTCTATATTAGATAGTTTATGACCACAGACAGTAATGGGACATACATGGATAGACGTGAAATGTAAGTTGTCAAAATATTTATTGCCCTACAATTCTCGGAGGTAGGGGTGTGTTTCCTGGGGTTTCAAAATCTATTTCACTAAAAAGGTTTGTAACAAATCCTGCAAAGTGTTCAGCCCGTACCGGGCGACCTGGCTGTCGTCAGCCTGTGCGTACAAGGAGTGGTGGGCCATTAGCCGAATGTGTGTTAACCGACACGCGTGGAGCAATTCCGCATCCGTCTGCTTCTGTGGCAAAGCGGGTGCCCGCTCCTGTCCTACGGACACGTTCCACAGAGGGGGGAGGCACAATTAGTTTTCCTGAATCCGGGATGTTCGTTTTGAGTTCGTTTTGTGATGCGTCTCCTCATAATTTGAGGCATGGGCAGCGTGTGAATTCCTAGTTAAAATTCTCACAGTTAAAAAGGCAAAACTTCTCCCGAGAAAAAAAATTTCAAATTTGATTGCATAATGAAACGAGGCCTGTTTTTCTGCACAGAAACGATTTGTGGGAATCGTCCTGAATTACAAGCGTGTATACCCAGATGTGTACACTCCAAGTTGGCAGATAGGCTGCAGCAGCAATGTAAAGCATGCTTTAAGGTGAAAGATGGCTGTAACTGTGATGAAAACTTTAAGGTTCGTACTAGATGCTTTTAAAGTAGGATTTTTCACAGGCAGGCGCAGCGGCAATTTTAGAGCCGAGTGGTGCCGAATATTACCCATTTACAGACAGAATTCTCGGTACTGTCTTAGATTTACATCGAATTTCTATCAAATGAGCCACCTAGCCTTCCTATATAGTATATTTTGGTGCCCCGATATTACTTGGCGTATTTCATAAGTATACCTTTTATGGCCGTTTCTCGTGCTTTTCCGAGAGAGCTGCTTTACTTTTTCATAGTTGCACGGTTTTTGAATGCCTCTTCTGCCTTTCAGATCTTCTCTTTCTCCTACGCCTTAAATACTCGTACAAGAACAGGCAGAAAATGTTATGTGCAGCTGTAACGTGCTTTGGGGTTTTTTTTGGTAGGATGAAATGGAAATACTGGGACTGGCGATCCAGAAGTCTGAAGAAGCCACCGTAAAGGACCGTCCCAGTGACTACCGTCGAGTTAGGATTATTAAAAGCACCAAAGCGACACGCTCGTAGAGATGGGGACTACCTCTGGACACGTGTTAATCGCGGTCAGGTGTCCTCGGGATACAGATGGTCTGCGCTTCCTGCTCTGACAAGACAGAAGCGATGAGCTTCAGGATGAGCTCCTGAAGACAAGAAAGAGGCCAGGTGCCGGGGTTCTTGTCTCTTTGTTTGTTTGTTTGTTTGTTTGTTTTGGGCGGGGGGTGGCGGGCGGGCGGGCGTGTGGCTTCCAAAACAGGGTGCGCGGTTGACTGCAGGTGGCAGCCTGCAGAGCTCTTTTGCTGCCTGACCTCGCCTTTTCTTTGTCACTCCTCTTTCATGGCATCTGCGCTGAAAGCCGGGGCGGTCAACGAAGAGACGTGGACAAAACGGGACGAACCGGCGCCGCTTCTGCCTGTTTTCCAGGCTTTGCCACGAACCAAGGAGCATCATCAGCCTCGTCACTGGTGGCGGCGAGTCCTGAGGTGGCTTAGGTGAGTCGAGCCTTCCAGGAACGTCCGTTGTCCGTAGCCTACGGCGTGTCATTTGGACGTCAGTCGGAAGGAGGTTTCCCTTTCTGAAAGGGCACCGGTTTCTCGTGCCAAGCGGTTGCCTCTCCTGAAGTTCCCACGAGAGGGGATCCTCGGAGACGATGCGCTGGGCAGCAGAAGTCATCAGCGAGGAGACGTCGCGCGCTCTATTAAATAGGGACAAAAAGAAAGACGATGTCCTTCCAAAGGCCCGAGCGCGGCACCTCTTCCGACGGCCGATGGCATGGCCGGCCTTTGGGCTCTGGGTCCCCCGTAACAGCGGGGACACGGCCAAACCCTGTTCCTCTGCGTGTTCGGCACAGCCAAAAGCCTTGGCCGGTCCGCCGGTCGTTTTCGGTAGCCTGGTGGATCGCGGCACCGGGGATTGGATTTCCCCCCGCCAAAAGTACAGCCGTTTGGGGAATCTCTTACCTTCCTGGTTTTTTCTATCGTAAAGGAGACTTTAAAAAAAGGGTTAAAGTCGTATAACGTGCAAACTGACTTGCAGGCTTTAAACGGCAACCGTCCACCGGCTGTAGCCTACAGCGTCTTAGGCGTCCCTAAGCGGCGAGGTATTTGTTCCAAATCTTTGAAAAGAGAGGCGACTGAAGGTAACGGGTTGGGTTTTTGGTTGGGTTTTTTTTCTAGTTTTTTTGTTTTTTGTTTTTTCCCCCCCCTTTTCTTTAGGCGGAGCGCTCTGAAGAACCTGATTTCTGCCTGGCTTTCAGCGTCGCGTTTCCCCGGCAGTGCGGTAGCATCTCTCTCGGGCAGTGCCGCCGGCCAGATGTCCCTCCTCCTTGGGTAGGAGAGAAAGCAGCCCCCGGTCAAATGACAACTGCGCGTTCTGGAGACGGAGAGCGCAACGGTGGGGGTTCGGAGCTGTGCCAGTTGAATTAGCGCCGAAGAAAAAGTCCGAGGCTTTTCTAGCGTGAGTATTTTTCTTGGCCGTATCTAAACGCGCGCAGAGCTTTCCAGCGGCAGGGAAAGGGAAGGGAGGAGGCGCTTCCCCCCAGCGGGCGGAGGGTTTGTTACGCTGTTAGGCTGAGAAGGTGTTGCAAGTGGCACGGGTCAGTCTGAATAGGGACCTGAAGCGTCGGGATGGCT
The DNA here is from genome assembly GCF_964106895.1 of Numenius arquata. Lineage (NCBI taxonomy): Eukaryota > Metazoa > Chordata > Aves > Charadriiformes > Scolopacidae > Numenius > Numenius arquata. Next base: position 19,795 of record NW_027415491.1, on the reverse strand, counting down.
CCGGCTTTGGCAGGCCGTGCCGTCTTTGGAGCGGAGCTGTTTCCCCGCAATCCTCCTGTAGCTCAGCTCCTGTCCTGTCCCTCGGCCGGAGAGAATTCCTCTACTCTCTTCGGTGCTCTTTCGTTTGATGATGCTGATCTCCGGTTGGGGTTTGCTGTTTGTTTTGCAGGTGCCTCGTTGTCCGCATCTCGTGCTGCTCGACAGATGCCCCGGCCCGGGTTTGCAGCCGGTGGTGGAGCCGCCTGAGGGGAAGGGGCCAGCCCTGGGTCTGGTCGTTCGGTGCATTTTTTGGGGCGAATTAAAAAAACCGGTGTGTGTGTGTGTGTGGGGGGGGTGGTGTGATGATGTCATTTGGGGCAGCCGGATGTCAGCGGGGGAGCGACGGTGCGGCGGAGGAGCAGGTGAGTGGGGGTTAAGTGGGGTTCCCCCCACAAGAGGGTGGGTCACGGCCCCCAAACGCCTGAAAACTTGGTGCGGGGCAGGTGGTTGGGGTTTTGGGCGGTGGTGTTTAAAAGCTGTATATGCGGGGGTGAGGCACTGGAGTAGAGAAAAATCTCTCATTTTTCTGTGTGTTGAAAAATAATATTCCCTTACGTATATAAAAGGAGTTCAAAATACCAACCCGTATCTCTAAGGATTCTGTATTATTTAATGGGAGTTTAGACGACGGAAAGATTTTTTTAAAAGATTATTTATAAAGAGAGATTGAAGCGTCAAAGCGGATGTCTGGACAGGTCGCTAGTCTAATTGGATGTTGTCTATCTATCGTGCGTGTTAATCTGTAAGTCTAAAAAGATGTGACTCTTAGCAGACGTTCTGTCGAAGTGTATCAAGAGCATCCGTTTTCCCTAAGTCTTACCCACGGGTCGGTCAGTGCGGAGGCGTAAACGCCTGTGCTGTAGATGGTTCCAGACTGCAAAGAGAGCCTATCGCTAGAAGGGATTTCCAAACTGGCCCTCCCCTCTGCTCTCTCTTGCCGGCGTCCAAGCGCTTTCAAAAGCGCTTTAAGCAGGAGTGTTGATTCCCAGGAGGATAGGGAAGCTCTACAGAGAGACTTAGGTAGATTGGATGGTTGGGCCAACATCAGTGGTATGAGTTTCAAGAAGGGCAAGTGCCAGGTTCTGCGCGTGGGCCACAATAACCCCGAGCAGCGCTACAGGCTTGGGGAAACGTGGCTGGAAAACCACCTGGAAGAAAGAGACCTGGGGGTTCTAATGGACAAGAGGCTGAACGTGAGCCGGCAGTGTGCCCAGGTGGCCACGAAAGCCAACGGCATCCTGGCTTGTATTAGAAACAGCGTGAGCAGCAGAAGTAGGGAGGCGATTGTGCCCCCTGTACTCGGCACTGGTGAGGCCACACCTGGAGTATTGCGTCCGGTTTTGGGCACCTCAATCCAAGAGAGATGTCGAGGTGCTGGAGCGAGTGCAGAGGAGGGCAACGAAGCTGGTGAAGGGCCTGGAAAACAAATCCTATGAAGAGCGGTTGAAGGAGCTGGGACTGTTTAGTATGAGGAAGAGGAGGCTGAGGGGAGACCTCATCGCTCTCTACAGCTACTTGAGAGGACACTGTAGAGAGGTTGGTGCTGGTCTCTTGGCACAGGTAGTTAATGACAGAACGAGAGGGAACGGCTTCAAGCTCCAACAGGGTAGGTTTAGACTGGACATTAGGAAAGAATGTTTCACAGAGGGAGTGGTCGGGCATTGGAACAGGCTACCCAGGGAGGTGGTCGAGTCACCATCCCTGGATGTGTTTAAGAACCGTTGAGATGTGGTGTTGGGGGATATGGTGTAGGGGAGAACTTTGTAGAGTAGGGTAGATGGTTGGACTCGATGATGCCAAGGGTCTCTTCCAACCTAGACGATTCTATGAAAAGCAGCCCCTTCCCCCGTTTCCCCTCCCGCCCTGGGGAGCTGGATCGGTGCAGCGGGACAGGAGGAAAAAAACCCAGCCCCGTTTTCCTGCAGGGACGCAAAGCTCCCCGATGTCTCTGTGGTGGATAAGGCGGCACCCCCCCCTGCCTTCCTGGACGCCGGCGGACTGGCTGCTGTCGCCCCCACGGCCCCCGGGGCCACGCGCAGAGCGCCGCGGCGTCCCTGGGGCTGGTTGCGGGGCGAACACCGGAGGTTTTTGGCGCCGAGGCGACGGCTGCAGCTGCCCGGGCTGCGAGCGGGGACAGGGCAGAGAGCGGGAAGCCTTGCCCGCCGGTAAGTGGTCACGGTCCCTGGGTGGAGGGAAGCGGGCTGAGAGCGGTCACCGCTCATGGCCCCGGTGAGGTCTCAGACGGGGACAAGGAAGGGGGCGCGGGCGCTGCCCGGCTGCCCGGTGCTTTCCGCCCGCTGCGGTCCGGTCCGCAGCGATTTCTGGGCTGGCCGCCGTTTTCCCCCGGCCCCCTCCGGTTCCGGAGCGGCTCGGTCCGCCCATACCGCGCGCCCATTGGTCGCGGGGCCGTAAGCGGCGTCCGTCCTCGAGGAGCCCCCGTCCCGTTGGTCGGTCGCGCCGTCAATCTCCAGCGCCTCCCAGTCCGGCCAATCGGAGCGCGGCAGGCGATCCGACCAATCGGAGCGCGGCGGTCGCGCTGTGATTGGCTCGTCCTCCTGTCAATCCGCCCGGGGGCGGTTGCCGTGGTGAGGAAGCCCCGCCCGGTCGCGCATGCGCAGTAGTAAGGGCGGTGCTGTGCTCGCTGCTGCCGCCTTGTGGACAAAACGCGGTACTGCACGTACGCGGGTACGGGGCGGGGGGGGGGGGCGCGCATGCCCAGTAGAAAGGGGGGCGCTGCGCTCGCCGCCGCTGCCGCCCGTGCCAGCAGAAACCGGCGCTGCAGCTCGGGGGGCGCCGGGGGGGGGGGGGGAAGGCGGAGCCGAGGGAGGTTCCATTTTCCCCAAATTGGGGAAAATTATTCAATTTGGGGATTTTTCAGTGCTTTTCCGCAACGGAGAAGTCTTCAGGGTTTTGTTAGGGTTTTTCTTGCCCTTCCCCGCCGCCGGGGACGGCGCCCATGCGGGGGCTGACGCTGCAGAACCGTAAATTGAAGCCCCAAATTGAACCCCGAATATGAATAACATTTTCCCCAATTTGGGGAAAAGGGAACCTTCCCCGGTCCCGCCTCGCCCCGCTCCCCGAGCCACAGCGCCGGTTTCCGCTGGCACGGAGGGCGGCGAGCACAGCGCCGCCCTTACTACTGCGCATGCGCGACCGGGCGGGGCTTCCTCACCACGGCAACCGCCCCCGGGCGGATTGACAGGAGGACGAGCCAATCACAGCGCGACCGCCGCGCTCCGATTGGTCGGATCGCCTGCCGCGCTCCGATTGGCCGGACTGGGAGGCGCTGGAGATTGACGGCGTGACCGACCAATGGGACGGGGGCTCCTCGAGGACGGACGCCGCTTCCGGCCCCGCGGCCAATGGGCGCGCCGCATGGGCGGGCCGAGCTGCTCCGGAAGCGGAGGGGGCCGGAGGAAAATGGCGGCGCGCACAGAAGCGGCTGCGGCGCGGCGCGGACCGCACCGGACCGGACCGGACCGGACCGGACCGGCGCGGGCGGAAAGCACCGGGCAGCCGGTCAGCGTCGCGGTGCCGCTGGACAGCGTCGAGGATAGCGGGGGGGCGCGGGGAAGGCGGCCGGGGTCCCGAGGCGGCTCCGAGGGGAGACGGCGTTGCGGGGGGGCGGGCTGAGGCGTCTGGGGAGGTGCTCGCGACTCCCGCGGCTGGCAAACGGGCTCGCGTGGTTGGTGTTGGGGCTTCAGCCGGAGAGGGAGTCGTGTGGCTTTGGGCTGAGGGGCGGGGGTGGAGTCCGGCATTTTGGGGACTTGAGCAGAGGCTCATCGGCTGGGTTTTGGGGTTCGGAAGTGGGCAGTAAGTGATGCGGTTTGGGGGCGGAGAGCAGAAGCCGTTTTGGCTGGTTCTGCACGGGGGGTGGGCAGGAGGGCGTTGGGGGCTGCGGGGGAAAGCGGGGGCTGGGCGGGCTGCAGGGAGGCTCCCTGGAGGCGGAGGGTCTGGTCACATCAGACCCCGAAGTTAGGGAGGCCGGCACACAGCTGCCTGAACTCAACCTGTGAGGTAGTCTGTGGGGGGAAAAGGCGCTTTTCAGACCCCACATGCCCTCTTTGGGTCTAGCTCTTAGAATAGTTAATAGTTAATGAGTCGTACAAACCGGTTAATATTTCTGCCACCTATGACGGTGATATTTAATTGTATTGTTTATTTCATTGTATTCTATTGTAATTGATGTTTAATTGCTGAGATATGAGGGTGACTGAGTGATGCCCTGGTCGAAAGGCCAGAGCAGTGTAAACAGCCGGAGCTTGCCGAGAGTAGGAGCTGAAATGGACTGGTGCAGAGCAGGGGCTTGCATTAGCCAGAGCTGGGGCAAGCAGGAGGTGCAGCGAGATGAAGTGCCTGCTGCCTAAATAGGTCTGACTCTTAACAGATATTCTATTTCAATGTAACAAGAGAATTTATGCACGGTTATTGCTTCGGGGAGTGTGGGGGGGTTGGCCCTGTCCCTTCTTCAGGGGATTGTGGAAAAGGGCTATGGGCGGGGCCCGGATGTGGTGGGCGCGGCCCGGGTCTGGTGGGCGGGGTCAGGGGTCGGTGGGCGGGCCCCGGCATTAATAAGCCACAGCCCCTGGTCAGGGAGCTCAGTCTGCCCTGGGTTGTCTTTGGGGTCAGAGCTTTGCTGTGTCTTGAGTCAATTGTAGCCTCGGGGCTGGCTCAGCTGTGGGAGCAGGTGTGTTTGGGCATCTAGAGGAGCAGAGGTTAGAAGTGTGAGGTAAGACCTTCAGGACTGGTTAAGGTTTAGCAGTAAATATAAAATAAAGTAGAGTTTTATGCTGCTTTTTTTTGTTTTAGGTCAGTAGTTTTTCTAATGTGTGTTCAGGGGCCGCAAGCTGGCTTTTATTTATTCCAGGTGCACTGTATTTTCCTGGAGTTTTTGGTTTTTTTTAAGATGGAATTGTGGTTTCTTTCTCCAATTTTGTTGTATCCTTTGTAAGTTGCTGATACCATTTCTCTTAAAAAGACTGATGGTGTGATTATCTAGCAGGGGTTGGGGTGAGCATCTTGTATGCACCGGTATATGGAGTTTTAGCATTTCTGAAGAAAGCAGCAGGGATGTAAGGTATAGTGTCTTTTAGGGTATAGGATGAGTAGCCTTTCCCGATTGCCTGCAGAGAACTATGGTGTCCCTAGAGCTTTAGCAGGTTGCGGCAGCCCCTCGTAGATTGTGTCCAGGCATCACTTGTTTTGTGGGACTGCACCAGAGCCCAGAGTCCGTGGTAAGGCAGAAGATGGATGGTGCCCACAGAGTGCAGGACACGGCTCGGAAGAGCAGCTCCCAAGGAGCAGCTGATGCAGGAGCTTCAGGGTTCAAACACAGGATGGGAAGTGTCAGGAAGAAGTGGCGTTCCTTCCTTGTTGATTCAGGAGTCAAGAAGGTTTTTCTAAAGCTTTGGGATTGGAGGATGGCTGGGAAAGAGTGGCAGGTTCATCGGTCTTTCTCATATTGGTTTAGCAGTTGGATTAAGGTGTCGATGAGGTCTGGTGTGTTAGAGTCTTTTGCCTTTGAGGTGAGCCAGGTAGTATCGAGGATGAGCATGGGACTGGTGATTGTTCACAAGCACAATGGTAATTTTGTTTTTCTTGGTCTTTTAGGTACCATAAATAATTGTTGCTGCAGCCTCTGATTCTGGGGTTGGCATGGAGCCGGTGAGTGGAATGCCCCAGAGCTTCTGCGATTGAGGGTGCTGTGGAAGAGGTTGGCATTTACAGTCATGATGCGCACTGCTGGGGCTATGGTTTCTTCCTTTTTTTGCAGATGAAGAGGAAGCCGGTGACTGCAGGAATTGAGTTAGCTGTTTGGTGTGGGGTTTTTGTCAAGGATGAATTCAGACCCCTGGCTCTCTGAAAGCTAAGTTGAGGGGCCAACGTAGATAGTTGCAGAAAAGGGTATTAAAGTTAGGGAAGGGCAGAGGGCTGTTCAGGAGCAGTCCCCATGGGCAGGTAAAGGAAGCAGGTTTACTCTTAAGCACAACACCAGTGTGTCGCAGGCAGGGCAGTTCCAGCCCATGTCTGTTGTTGTTTGTGTGGTCCATCTTCTGTGTCTTAGACTTTTTTTGGGTCTTGCTGTCCTCTTTATTCTTAAGGAGTACGGCATGAACCTTGGCATGCTTGGGTGCTGCTTTTCTTGTGTTACAAGCCTAAAGCGTGGATTGGTCTTGAGTCACAGAAGCTTCTGGATGGTCCTCATTTGCCGCATTGTTCCCGATCGCCTGAGCAGCTCTGCTTTGTAGGCATCTGTTTCTAGGGAGTGGAACTTCTTCCCCGCAACCTTACATTCTTAGGTCTTGAAGCCCGGCTTCCTGTACATACATCATCTCAGTTCTTGGAGTCACTTCTTTTCCTGGGCCATGATGTTCTACAGTTAGTTTCTGGGATTTCCCTCGAATATGCTCATGTCATCATCATGGTCCTATGGGTCGTCTTGCCTGATGACATCTTCCAGCCAAGTGTCATTATTCTGGCTGAGAGTTTTCTCTCACCTTTGAGGTGTGTTGTTCTTCGTGTTGTGTGTAGTGTCGGTCTGTCCTTGTGTGTGTTTGGCTTGGAGCCGCCCTGACCAGGGGTGCAGAGTCAGGAGTAGGAGGAACAGCGGTAAGAGTCTGTGGTTAATATGTGGATCTGCCCAGACTGTTGAGGCAAAGGTGGTACTGTCATCTCAGATCGAGCAGACATCAGTGGGTTCTGTGGACAATTTTTTCATTATTGTTTTATGGGGAAGAGCAGAGCTCTGTGGGAGGGGCTGTTCAGTGGTAGCGAAGCAGATTACATCTCAAAGTTAAGGTTGCTTTGTCTGGGGCCTGGATTTCTGGGTTTTATTGTTTTGATTTTTTTTTTTTTTTTTTTAATGGCAGCCTGTAGTTGGACTCTATATGATATTTGTAAATGGGAACAAGAGCTTTGGAATTATGAAGGTATTGCTCTGAGTCCAGGTGACTTCTTCAGTATTGTTGCTTCAGATGCAGAGGAACAAGCTGCGCAGGGCAATGTAGGAGACCTGAGCAGAGTGCCGCCAGAAGGTGCGTCCGTGTGTGGTATTGGAAGGAAGATGTGTCTGATGGCTCTGACTACTTCATGGTATTTTTTTTTAATTTGAAGCTTTGAATCAAGGTGCGACGTGGGATACGGGCACCAGGGCTGACTCGAGCAAGGTGAGCAGCGATTGCTGGGCTGAAGTATCCTTTTGTTTCCAGGAGGTCTTTTGCTGGTGGAGTTCCAAGCGACCCCTGTTATTTGGGTTTGACGGGTGGTGTGCAAGCCTGAGGCTGGCAACCCAGACTTGCACGGAGGATGGGCCCTTTAGCTGTCAAGGTAAAGGGGCAGGAGATGGGAACCGGTACGCACAGGCTGCGGTTTCGGGCAGTATCTCAGCACGTGTCATTTTGCTTGTGTTTTTGCAGGTGCCGCAGACGGGCTCGGAGGGGTGACGCCGCACGCTGACGAGCGGTTCGAGCTGGTGAGGCTGTTGTGGGCGGGGTTGGCGTCTAATAGCAAAGTATTAGGTGGCAGCTCAGTGAAGTTTTTCTCTCTGGTTTTGCAGGCGCTGCGCGGGCTGCCTTTGGAAGCGGATGAGCATCTGAGGTGAGCCGGGTAGTAGAGAGGAGGCGCCTGGGGCTGGAGATTTCTTGCACGTTCAATGGTATTTTTGTGTCCCTTGGTTTCTTAGGCACCACGAGCAGTGACTGCTGATGAGCCCAACTCTGGACTCCGTGCGGAGCAGGTGAGCAGAATGTCATGGCGTATGTGAGGAAGGGGGATGTTGTGTGCAAGGTCCATGTTGACCTTTGTGGTGCTCACTGTTTTGTGTGGAATGCATTGTTCCTTCTTTCCTTGTTTTTTTTCCAGATGATGTGTAGGAGCCTAGGGACTGCAGGATTGATCCCGTTGGCTGGCTGTGGTTTTTCTTGTGGAGGACGGCTTCAGGCCCCTGGCCTTCTGAAAGCTAAGTTGAGGGTTTGGCGCTGGTGATTGTTTGTTTGAGGGAGGGAAGGGACAAGGTTGGGAGCTGCAGGGAGGGGTTTTAAAGTCGGAGCGGGGCAGGGGGCTGTCCTGGAGCAGTCCCCTTTGGCTAGGTAAAGGGAACGGATTTCATTTGAGCACAAAGCTGGCGTGTGCCGGGCAGGGCAGTTCCTGCCGGTGTCTGTTGTGTGTTTTGTGTGGTCTGTCTCCTGTATCTTAGACTTTCCTCAGGTCTTGATGTCCTCGTTGCTCTGTGCGCTCAAGGGGCATGGCGCACATCACCGTTAGGGTCTCGAAGGTGTGTACTCATCAGCATCGTGCCCGATGGGCGCTTCTTTTCTTGCATAACCATCTTAAAGCACGGATCGGGCTTCCATCTCAGACGTTTCTGCAAGGTCCTCTCTTTGTGTTGTGTCTCCAGCTACGTGAGCGGCTCTCTTCTCTAGGCATCCGTTTTCAGGGACTGGGATTTCTTCCCTGCATCCATACGTTCCCAGGTCTTGAAGCCAGGCTTCTTGCACTCAGATCCTCTCTGTTTTTACAGGATCTTCTTGTAGTGGTACATTACATTTGGTTCTCTTACGGCATCACCGTAGAGCCTCCTTGCATCAGCGTTGCTGCCCCTAGGGTCTTCTTGCCTGAGGGCTCCTCCGGTCTGGAAGTCATTCTTCTTGTGCGGAATGTTGTCTGATCTTGAAGTCGCATTGTCTACTGTGTTGTGTGGTGTTGGGCTGCACAGGGGTGTGTTTGGCGTGGAGCTGCCCTGCCCCGGGGGTGTAGAGTCAGCGGTAGGTGGAACAACTATAAGAGCCTACATTGTATTGCGGGTGAAGTTCTAAGTGTCCTTTGGTCTCTTGGGTGAAGTTCTAAGTGTCCTTTGGTCTCTTGTACGGTTGGTGCGCGAGCCTTAAAGTTGTAGCTCAAAATTACAGAGGGCAGGTGGGCGAGTGGCCAAGGCAAGGGAGTGGGAGACGGGAAGAGCTAGTGACTGGCTGAGATTTCTGGCAGTACCTCAGCATGTGCCTTTTGCTTTGTATTTTTCAGATGCCTCACGCAGGCTCAGGGAAGCGAAGCCTCATGCCCGCGAGCGGGCCGAGAAGGTGAGGCTGTTGTGGGCCATGTTGGTGTCTAATGGTGAAGTATGATATGGCAGCTTGGCAAAGTATTTACCTTGTGGTTTTGCAGGTTCTCTGTGAGCTGCCTTTGGAAGTTGATGAGCATTAGAGGTGAGCTGGGGCAGGTGCGAGGAGGAGTGTGGGGCCAGACTTCTCACACGTGCGACAGCAGTTTTGTTTCTTGGTATCTCAAGCAGCGATGGCCACAGCTTCTGACTCCAGAATGAGCAGGTGAGCAGAATCCTATTGTACTTTTGAGCTAGTGGAAGTTGTGGAAGACGTTGGCATTGAATTCTCTGATACTTCTTGCAGTTCTTGTTTCAGGGTTTTGTTTTTTTTTTAGTTGTAGATGATGAAGATCAACCCGGTGACTGCAGGAGGGTCCCAGATAGCTGATGTGGTTGGTTGTTGGTTTTTGGGTTTGTGTTTTTTGTTTTTTGGTTTTTTTTTTTAATGGGGAATTTAAGACCCCCAGTCCTCTTTGATCTAAGTTGAGGGACCAGGGCTGGGGAGGGGCTGGGAGGAGGGGACAACGTTGGGAGTTGCAGGGAGGGATTTTGAAGTTAGCGTACGGGAGAGCATTGACAGCTGTGGTCCCCTTTGGGCAAGTTAAGGGAGCGGGTTACTTTTCAGCAAGAAGCTAGGTTGTGCCTGGCCAGGGCGGTTCCAGCCTGCGTTTGTTACTGTATAGTTTGTATGCTCTGTCTTCGGTGTTTTAGAGCTTCCTCAGATCTCGATGCCCTCTTTACTCTCAAGGGGCATCGCGTGCATCTCAGGAACCATCCCTAGAGTCTTCAACGCCTGTACTCATCGGCATAGCGCCAGTTGGATGCTGCTTTTCTTGTGTTCCAAACTTAATGTGTGGATTGGTCTCATATCACAGAAGATTCTGGATGGTCCTCTTTTGCAGCGTTATTCCTGTCTTCCTGAGCAGCTCTGCTTTTCAGTCGCCTGTTTCTGGGGGATGCAGCTTCATCCTCGCATCCTTACGTTCTTAGGTCTTGAAGCCAGACTTCCCACGTACACTTCGTCTCTATTTCGAGAGTCACTTCTTGTCCTGGGTCATTACGTTGTACTCGCTTTCTGGGGTTTCCCTAGAACATCCTCATGTCATCATCATGTTCTTCTTGCCTGATGACATCTTCCAGCCAAGTGTCATTATTCTGGCTGAGAGTTTTCTCTCACCTTTGAGGTGTGTTGTTCTTCGTGTTGTGTGTAGTGTCGGTCTGTCCTTGTGTGTGTTTGGCTTGGAGCCGCCCTGACCAGGGGTGCAGAGTCAGGAGTAGGAGGAACAGCGGTAAGAGTCTGTGGTTAATATGTGGATCTGCCCAGACTGTTGAGGCAAAGGTGGTACTGTCATCTCAGATCGAGCAGACATCAGTGGGTTCTGTGGACAATTTTTTCATTATTGTTTTATGGGGAAGAGCAGAGCTCTGTGGGAGGGGCTGTTCAGTGGTAGCGAAGCAGATTACATCTCAAAGTTAAGGTTGCTTTGTCTGGGGCCTGGATTTCTGGGTTTTATTGTTTTGATTTTTTTTTTTTTTTTTTTAATGGCAGCCTGTAGTTGGACTCTATATGATATTTGTAAATGGGAACAAGAGCTTTGGAATTATGAAGGTATTGCTCTGAGTCCAGGTGACTTCTTCAGTATTGTTGCTTCAGATGCAGAGGAACAAGCTGCGCAGGGCAATGTAGGAGACCTGAGCAGAGTGCCGCCAGAAGGTGCGTCCGTGTGTGGTATTGGAAGGAAGATGTGTCTGATGGCTCTGACTACTTCATGGTATTTTTTTTTAATTTGAAGCTTTGAATCAAGGTGCGACGTGGGATACGGGCACCAGGGCTGACTCGAGCAAGGTGAGCAGCGATTGCTGGGCTGAAGTATCCTTTTGTTTCCAGGAGGTCTTTTGCTGGTGGAGTTCCAAGCGACCCCTGTTATTTGGGTTTGACGGGTGGTGTGCAAGCCTGAGGCTGGCAACCCAGACTTGCACGGAGGATGGGCCCTTTAGCTGTCAAGGTAAAGGGGCAGGAGATGGGAACCGGTACGCACAGGCTGCGGTTTCGGGCAGTATCTCAGCACGTGTCATTTTGCTTGTGTTTTTGCAGGTGCCGCAGACGGGCTCGGAGGGGTGACGCCGCACGCTGACGAGCGGTTCGAGCTGGTGAGGCTGTTGTGGGCGGGGTTGGCGTCTAATAGCAAAGTATTAGGTGGCAGCTCAGTGAAGTTTTTCTCTCTGGTTTTGCAGGCGCTGCGCGGGCTGCCTTTGGAAGCGGATGAGCATCTGAGGTGAGCCGGGTAGTAGAGAGGAGGCGCCTGGGGCTGGAGATTTCTTGCACGTTCAATGGTATTTTTGTGTCCCTTGGTTTCTTAGGCACCACGAGCAGTGACTGCTGATGAGCCCAACTCTGGACTCCGTGCGGAGCAGGTGAGCAGAATGTCATGGCGTATGTGAGGAAGGGGGATGTTGTGTGCAAGGTCCATGTTGACCTTTGTGGTGCTCACTGTTTTGTGTGGAATGCATTGTTCCTTCTTTCCTTGTTTTTTTTCCAGATGATGTGTAGGAGCCTAGGGACTGCAGGATTGATCCCGTTGGCTGGCTGTGGTTTTTCTTGTGGAGGACGGCTTCAGGCCCCTGGCCTTCTGAAAGCTAAGTTGAGGGTTTGGCGCTGGTGATTGTTTGTTTGAGGGAGGGAAGGGACAAGGTTGGGAGCTGCAGGGAGGGGTTTTAAAGTCGGAGCGGGGCAGGGGGCTGTCCTGGAGCAGTCCCCTTTGGCTAGGTAAAGGGAACGGATTTCATTTGAGCACAAAGCTGGCGTGTGCCGGGCAGGGCAGTTCCTGCCGGTGTCTGTTGTGTGTTTTGTGTGGTCTGTCTCCTGTATCTTAGACTTTCCTCAGGTCTTGATGTCCTCGTTGCTCTGTGCGCTCAAGGGGCATGGCGCACATCACCGTTAGGGTCTCGAAGGTGTGTACTCATCAGCATCGTGCCCGATGGGCGCTTCTTTTCTTGCATAACCATCTTAAAGCACGGATCGGGCTTCCATCTCAGACGTTTCTGCAAGGTCCTCTCTTTGTGTTGTGTCTCCAGCTACGTGAGCGGCTCTCTTCTCTAGGCATCCGTTTTCAGGGACTGGGATTTCTTCCCTGCATCCATACGTTCCCAGGTCTTGAAGCCAGGCTTCTTGCACTCAGATCCTCTCTGTTTTTACAGGATCTTCTTGTAGTGGTACATTACATTTGGTTCTCTTACGGCATCACCGTAGAGCCTCCTTGCATCAGCGTTGCTGCCCCTAGGGTCTTCTTGCCTGAGGGCTCCTCCGGTCTGGAAGTCATTCTTCTTGTGCGGAATGTTGTCTGATCTTGAAGTCGCATTGTCTACTGTGTTGTGTGGTGTTGGGCTGCACAGGGGTGTGTTTGGCGTGGAGCTGCCCTGCCCCGGGGGTGTAGAGTCAGCGGTAGGTGGAACAACTATAAGAGCCTACATTGTATTGCGGGTGAAGTTCTAAGTGTCCTTTGGTCTCTTGGGTGAAGTTCTAAGTGTCCTTTGGTCTCTTGTACGGTTGGTGCGCGAGCCTTAAAGTTGTAGCTCAAAATTACAGAGGGCAGGTGGGCGAGTGGCCAAGGCAAGGGAGTGGGAGACGGGAAGAGCTAGTGACTGGCTGAGATTTCTGGCAGTACCTCAGCATGTGCCTTTTGCTTTGTATTTTTCAGATGCCTCACGCAGGCTCAGGGAAGCGAAGCCTCATGCCCGCGAGCGGGCCGAGAAGGTGAGGCTGTTGTGGGCCATGTTGGTGTCTAATGGTGAAGTATGATATGGCAGCTTGGCAAAGTATTTACCTTGTGGTTTTGCAGGTTCTCTGTGAGCTGCCTTTGGAAGTTGATGAGCATTAGAGGTGAGCTGGGGCAGGTGCGAGGAGGAGTGTGGGGCCAGACTTCTCACACGTGCGACAGCAGTTTTGTTTCTTGGTATCTCAAGCAGCGATGGCCACAGCTTCTGACTCCAGAATGAGCAGGTGAGCAGAATCCTATTGTACTTTTGAGCTAGTGGAAGTTGTGGAAGACGTTGGCATTGAATTCTCTGATACTTCTTGCAGTTCTTGTTTCAGGGTTTTGTTTTTTTTTTAGTTGTAGATGATGAAGATCAACCCGGTGACTGCAGGAGGGTCCCAGATAGCTGATGTGGTTGGTTGTTGGTTTTTGGGTTTGTGTTTTTTGTTTTTTGGTTTTTTTTTTTAATGGGGAATTTAAGACCCCCAGTCCTCTTTGATCTAAGTTGAGGGACCAGGGCTGGGGAGGGGCTGGGAGGAGGGGACAACGTTGGGAGTTGCAGGGAGGGATTTTGAAGTTAGCGTACGGGAGAGCATTGACAGCTGTGGTCCCCTTTGGGCAAGTTAAGGGAGCGGGTTACTTTTCAGCAAGAAGCTAGGTTGTGCCTGGCCAGGGCGGTTCCAGCCTGCGTTTGTTACTGTATAGTTTGTATGCTCTGTCTTCGGTGTTTTAGAGCTTCCTCAGATCTCGATGCCCTCTTTACTCTCAAGGGGCATCGCGTGCATCTCAGGAACCATCCCTAGAGTCTTCAACGCCTGTACTCATCGGCATAGCGCCAGTTGGATGCTGCTTTTCTTGTGTTCCAAACTTAATGTGTGGATTGGTCTCATATCACAGAAGATTCTGGATGGTCCTCTTTTGCAGCGTTATTCCTGTCTTCCTGAGCAGCTCTGCTTTTCAGTCGCCTGTTTCTGGGGGATGCAGCTTCATCCTCGCATCCTTACGTTCTTAGGTCTTGAAGCCAGACTTCCCACGTACACTTCGTCTCTATTTCGAGAGTCACTTCTTGTCCTGGGTCATTACGTTGTACTCGCTTTCTGGGGTTTCCCTAGAACATCCTCATGTCATCATCATGTTCTTCTTGCCTGATGACATCTTCCAGCCAAGTGTCATTATTCTGGCTGAGAGTTTTCTCTCACCTTTGAGGTGTGTTGTTCTTCGTGTTGTGTGTAGTGTCGGTCTGTCCTTGTGTGTGTTTGGCTTGGAGCCGCCCTGACCAGGGGTGCAGAGTCAGGAGTAGGAGGAACAGCGGTAAGAGTCTGTGGTTAATATGTGGATCTGCCCAGACTGTTGAGGCAAAGGTGGTACTGTCATCTCAGATCGAGCAGACATCAGTGGGTTCTGTGGACAATTTTTTCATTATTGTTTTATGGGGAAGAGCAGAGCTCTGTGGGAGGGGCTGTTCAGTGGTAGCGAAGCAGATTACATCTCAAAGTTAAGGTTGCTTTGTCTGGGGCCTGGATTTCTGGGTTTTATTGTTTTGATTTTTTTTTTTTTTTTTTTAATGGCAGCCTGTAGTTGGACTCTATATGATATTTGTAAATGGGAACAAGAGCTTTGGAATTATGAAGGTATTGCTCTGAGTCCAGGTGACTTCTTCAGTATTGTTGCTTCAGATGCAGAGGAACAAGCTGCGCAGGGCAATGTAGGAGACCTGAGCAGAGTGCCGCCAGAAGGTGCGTCCGTGTGTGGTATTGGAAGGAAGATGTGTCTGATGGCTCTGACTACTTCATGGTATTTTTTTTTAATTTGAAGCTTTGAATCAAGGTGCGACGTGGGATACGGGCACCAGGGCTGACTCGAGCAAGGTGAGCAGCGATTGCTGGGCTGAAGTATCCTTTTGTTTCCAGGAGGTCTTTTGCTGGTGGAGTTCCAAGCGACCCCTGTTATTTGGGTTTGACGGGTGGTGTGCAAGCCTGAGGCTGGCAACCCAGACTTGCACGGAGGATGGGCCCTTTAGCTGTCAAGGTAAAGGGGCAGGAGATGGGAACCGGTACGCACAGGCTGCGGTTTCGGGCAGTATCTCAGCACGTGTCATTTTGCTTGTGTTTTTGCAGGTGCCGCAGACGGGCTCGGAGGGGTGACGCCGCACGCTGACGAGCGGTTCGAGCTGGTGAGGCTGTTGTGGGCGGGGTTGGCGTCTAATAGCAAAGTATTAGGTGGCAGCTCAGTGAAGTTTTTCTCTCTGGTTTTGCAGGCGCTGCGCGGGCTGCCTTTGGAAGCGGATGAGCATCTGAGGTGAGCCGGGTAGTAGAGAGGAGGCGCCTGGGGCTGGAGATTTCTTGCACGTTCAATGGTATTTTTGTGTCCCTTGGTTTCTTAGGCACCACGAGCAGTGACTGCTGATGAGCCCAACTCTGGACTCCGTGCGGAGCAGGTGAGCAGAATGTCATGGCGTATGTGAGGAAGGGGGATGTTGTGTGCAAGGTCCATGTTGACCTTTGTGGTGCTCACTGTTTTGTGTGGAATGCATTGTTCCTTCTTTCCTTGTTTTTTTTCCAGATGATGTGTAGGAGCCTAGGGACTGCAGGATTGATCCCGTTGGCTGGCTGTGGTTTTTCTTGTGGAGGACGGCTTCAGGCCCCTGGCCTTCTGAAAGCTAAGTTGAGGGTTTGGCGCTGGTGATTGTTTGTTTGAGGGAGGGAAGGGACAAGGTTGGGAGCTGCAGGGAGGGGTTTTAAAGTCGGAGCGGGGCAGGGGGCTGTCCTGGAGCAGTCCCCTTTGGCTAGGTAAAGGGAACGGATTTCATTTGAGCACAAAGCTGGCGTGTGCCGGGCAGGGCAGTTCCTGCCGGTGTCTGTTGTGTGTTTTGTGTGGTCTGTCTCCTGTATCTTAGACTTTCCTCAGGTCTTGATGTCCTCGTTGCTCTGTGCGCTCAAGGGGCATGGCGCACATCACCGTTAGGGTCTCGAAGGTGTGTACTCATCAGCATCGTGCCCGATGGGCGCTTCTTTTCTTGCATAACCATCTTAAAGCACGGATCGGGCTTCCATCTCAGACGTTTCTGCAAGGTCCTCTCTTTGTGTTGTGTCTCCAGCTACGTGAGCGGCTCTCTTCTCTAGGCATCCGTTTTCAGGGACTGGGATTTCTTCCCTGCATCCATACGTTCCCAGGTCTTGAAGCCAGGCTTCTTGCACTCAGATCCTCTCTGTTTTTACAGGATCTTCTTGTAGTGGTACATTACATTTGGTTCTCTTACGGCATCACCGTAGAGCCTCCTTGCATCAGCGTTGCTGCCCCTAGGGTCTTCTTGCCTGAGGGCTCCTCCGGTCTGGAAGTCATTCTTCTTGTGCGGAATGTTGTCTGATCTTGAAGTCGCATTGTCTACTGTGTTGTGTGGTGTTGGGCTGCACAGGGGTGTGTTTGGCGTGGAGCTGCCCTGCCCCGGGGGTGTAGAGTCAGCGGTAGGTGGAACAACTATAAGAGCCTACATTGTATTGCGGGTGAAGTTCTAAGTGTCCTTTGGTCTCTTGGGTGAAGTTCTAAGTGTCCTTTGGTCTCTTGTACGGTTGGTGCGCGAGCCTTAAAGTTGTAGCTCAAAATTACAGAGGGCAGGTGGGCGAGTGGCCAAGGCAAGGGAGTGGGAGACGGGAAGAGCTAGTGACTGGCTGAGATTTCTGGCAGTACCTCAGCATGTGCCTTTTGCTTTGTATTTTTCAGATGCCTCACGCAGGCTCAGGGAAGCGAAGCCTCATGCCCGCGAGCGGGCCGAGAAGGTGAGGCTGTTGTGGGCCATGTTGGTGTCTAATGGTGAAGTATGATATGGCAGCTTGGCAAAGTATTTACCTTGTGGTTTTGCAGGTTCTCTGTGAGCTGCCTTTGGAAGTTGATGAGCATTAGAGGTGAGCTGGGGCAGGTGCGAGGAGGAGTGTGGGGCCAGACTTCTCACACGTGCGACAGCAGTTTTGTTTCTTGGTATCTCAAGCAGCGATGGCCACAGCTTCTGACTCCAGAATGAGCAGGTGAGCAGAATCCTATTGTACTTTTGAGCTAGTGGAAGTTGTGGAAGACGTTGGCATTGAATTCTCTGATACTTCTTGCAGTTCTTGTTTCAGGGTTTTGTTTTTTTTTTAGTTGTAGATGATGAAGATCAACCCGGTGACTGCAGGAGGGTCCCAGATAGCTGATGTGGTTGGTTGTTGGTTTTTGGGTTTGTGTTTTTTGTTTTTTGGTTTTTTTTTTTAATGGGGAATTTAAGACCCCCAGTCCTCTTTGATCTAAGTTGAGGGACCAGGGCTGGGGAGGGGCTGGGAGGAGGGGACAACGTTGGGAGTTGCAGGGAGGGATTTTGAAGTTAGCGTACGGGAGAGCATTGACAGCTGTGGTCCCCTTTGGGCAAGTTAAGGGAGCGGGTTACTTTTCAGCAAGAAGCTAGGTTGTGCCTGGCCAGGGCGGTTCCAGCCTGCGTTTGTTACTGTATAGTTTGTATGCTCTGTCTTCGGTGTTTTAGAGCTTCCTCAGATCTCGATGCCCTCTTTACTCTCAAGGGGCATCGCGTGCATCTCAGGAACCATCCCTAGAGTCTTCAACGCCTGTACTCATCGGCATAGCGCCAGTTGGATGCTGCTTTTCTTGTGTTCCAAACTTAATGTGTGGATTGGTCTCATATCACAGAAGATTCTGGATGGTCCTCTTTTGCAGCGTTATTCCTGTCTTCCTGAGCAGCTCTGCTTTTCAGTCGCCTGTTTCTGGGGGATGCAGCTTCATCCTCGCATCCTTACGTTCTTAGGTCTTGAAGCCAGACTTCCCACGTACACTTCGTCTCTATTTCGAGAGTCACTTCTTGTCCTGGGTCATTACGTTGTACTCGCTTTCTGGGGTTTCCCTAGAACATCCTCATGTCATCATCATGTTCTTCTTGCCTGATGACATCTTCCAGCCAAGTGTCATTATTCTGGCTGAGAGTTTTCTCTCACCTTTGAGGTGTGTTGTTCTTCGTGTTGTGTGTAGTGTCGGTCTGTCCTTGTGTGTGTTTGGCTTGGAGCCGCCCTGACCAGGGGTGCAGAGTCAGGAGTAGGAGGAACAGCGGTAAGAGTCTGTGGTTAATATGTGGATCTGCCCAGACTGTTGAGGCAAAGGTGGTACTGTCATCTCAGATCGAGCAGACATCAGTGGGTTCTGTGGACAATTTTTTCATTATTGTTTTATGGGGAAGAGCAGAGCTCTGTGGGAGGGGCTGTTCAGTGGTAGCGAAGCAGATTACATCTCAAAGTTAAGGTTGCTTTGTCTGGGGCCTGGATTTCTGGGTTTTATTGTTTTGATTTTTTTTTTTTTTTTTTTAATGGCAGCCTGTAGTTGGACTCTATATGATATTTGTAAATGGGAACAAGAGCTTTGGAATTATGAAGGTATTGCTCTGAGTCCAGGTGACTTCTTCAGTATTGTTGCTTCAGATGCAGAGGAACAAGCTGCGCAGGGCAATGTAGGAGACCTGAGCAGAGTGCCGCCAGAAGGTGCGTCCGTGTGTGGTATTGGAAGGAAGATGTGTCTGATGGCTCTGACTACTTCATGGTATTTTTTTTTAATTTGAAGCTTTGAATCAAGGTGCGACGTGGGATACGGGCACCAGGGCTGACTCGAGCAAGGTGAGCAGCGATTGCTGGGCTGAAGTATCCTTTTGTTTCCAGGAGGTCTTTTGCTGGTGGAGTTCCAAGCGACCCCTGTTATTTGGGTTTGACGGGTGGTGTGCAAGCCTGAGGCTGGCAACCCAGACTTGCACGGAGGATGGGCCCTTTAGCTGTCAAGGTAAAGGGGCAGGAGATGGGAACCGGTACGCACAGGCTGCGGTTTCGGGCAGTATCTCAGCACGTGTCATTTTGCTTGTGTTTTTGCAGGTGCCGCAGACGGGCTCGGAGGGGTGACGCCGCACGCTGACGAGCGGTTCGAGCTGGTGAGGCTGTTGTGGGCGGGGTTGGCGTCTAATAGCAAAGTATTAGGTGGCAGCTCAGTGAAGTTTTTCTCTCTGGTTTTGCAGGCGCTGCGCGGGCTGCCTTTGGAAGCGGATGAGCATCTGAGGTGAGCCGGGTAGTAGAGAGGAGGCGCCTGGGGCTGGAGATTTCTTGCACGTTCAATGGTATTTTTGTGTCCCTTGGTTTCTTAGGCACCACGAGCAGTGACTGCTGATGAGCCCAACTCTGGACTCCGTGCGGAGCAGGTGAGCAGAATGTCATGGCGTATGTGAGGAAGGGGGATGTTGTGTGCAAGGTCCATGTTGACCTTTGTGGTGCTCACTGTTTTGTGTGGAATGCATTGTTCCTTCTTTCCTTGTTTTTTTTCCAGATGATGTGTAGGAGCCTAGGGACTGCAGGATTGATCCCGTTGGCTGGCTGTGGTTTTTCTTGTGGAGGACGGCTTCAGGCCCCTGGCCTTCTGAAAGCTAAGTTGAGGGTTTGGCGCTGGTGATTGTTTGTTTGAGGGAGGGAAGGGACAAGGTTGGGAGCTGCAGGGAGGGGTTTTAAAGTCGGAGCGGGGCAGGGGGCTGTCCTGGAGCAGTCCCCTTTGGCTAGGTAAAGGGAACGGATTTCATTTGAGCACAAAGCTGGCGTGTGCCGGGCAGGGCAGTTCCTGCCGGTGTCTGTTGTGTGTTTTGTGTGGTCTGTCTCCTGTATCTTAGACTTTCCTCAGGTCTTGATGTCCTCGTTGCTCTGTGCGCTCAAGGGGCATGGCGCACATCACCGTTAGGGTCTCGAAGGTGTGTACTCATCAGCATCGTGCCCGATGGGCGCTTCTTTTCTTGCATAACCATCTTAAAGCACGGATCGGGCTTCCATCTCAGACGTTTCTGCAAGGTCCTCTCTTTGTGTTGTGTCTCCAGCTACGTGAGCGGCTCTCTTCTCTAGGCATC